>NW_026713481.1:0-57700 GCF_029784015.1 Lycium ferocissimum | reverse complement strand
GTAGGAAATCTTAAAGAAAAGAATTTTCCAAGATCAAATTTGAGGGGCTGGTTTCGCCAAATTTCCTTGCTCTCCATGGCCGTGTGCCTTTCCTTTCTCTCTTCAACTCTCTCTTGAAACTTCTTAAGGGTGGAAGTGATTAAGATGACTTACTTAGTCATCTTTGGCTACATATATGATTTAAACACATGGCCCCATGGCCCACACACACTCACACATGGCGCCACCTCGTGGCTATTTCAAATAATGGCCAACTTTTGATAATTCATTTTTTGGTCCCAAAATTCTTCCAACTTTCATTTTCTAATTTTCCTTATTCCAACCCTACCCTTAACACTTCATACCAACAAAAGACGAATATGCAACTTATGCGTTGAGACAAAATCGACAAAACCGGAAATTAAAAGTCTTGTCCATACCTCGTCGCAACCAACTTAGAATATTCCAACGTACAAAATACGGGGTGTAACACTTATGGTCTGCCGGAATTTCGGCAGCATCTCCCCTATAAATATACCGTCCCCGAGAGTCTATCTCGGCTAATTTTTTTAATCAACAACAATCCGGGAATTCAACCCGGCCAAACTATCGACAATACCAACAAGTATTCTAGCAACACTTCAATAACCAATTCAATCCAATCCAATTTAATTCAATTCAATTCACATAATCTTCCAACAACTCAATCAACCTACTACTTTATCCGAAACCTTCAACTTCAACAACAACCATGTATTTCATGATCATTCTTATGCATTAACTTCGACAACAACCTTCATTACACGTTACATGATCCATAGCGACAACAACTAGAATATCAAATTACATCAATTTACACTAACTTACCAAAACACCTATTTCGACCATAATCACTCCTTACATGTCTTCATGCATTTTCATCCATCTCTATACAATATAACAACAACATAACAATCAAAATGCTAAATAGAATTGTTTCATTTTCTCCTACATCATACAAGGACCACACGACCACCACACTTTATACATACTTCCATGCATTTTTACTCATTTCTTAGCATTTCAATAACAACCAACATACTAAATAAACATTAGTTCATCATGCCCTCATAATACAACACACATTTTCTATGTATTCCATTCATTTTACCACACTCCAATCATGCATAAATCATTCTTAACACATAGTAAAGAAGGTTAATCCTTACCTTTGTTCCTTGTCTTCCACCACTCGGCTAGACTTATAAGTTCATCCAAATGAATACTTTGCTTATTCCAACATCCACTCCATGTTGTTAAGGACGCTCCAATTGGTAGAGAAGCTTGGAGAAAATAATTTTTCTTCTCCAATTTCCCATGGCCAAGGTTCGGCCATGCCTTGGCCGAACACACCTTCTCTCTCTTTTTTTTTTTCTTTCTTTTCTTTCTCTCCACTCTTTTTAATTCAAATGATGACCAACCACATGTATATATATATAGCTTCCATAAGCATATGAGGGGCACATGCCCCCTCTCTTTCTCTAGAAATTTCTTCTTTTTTCTTGAATTTTCTCAAAATTCTACAAAGAAGACAAAGTGTCTTCTTCAACAAGCTTTGGTCCATGAAATTTTCATAATTTACAATTAGCCCCTAGTTAATAAAAATGTGGCACACCATTCGGCCAACATGGTAATCTTCAAGAATTTTCAAGACTTTTTGTGAAATTACCATTCTACCCCTAGCCTTTGTAAATATTTCCATGAACTCTTTTGCGAATTTTCCTTTTTCGCCCTCAACCTTTCTCAATATTCCATATCAACAATATTCCTAAATAATACTAATAACCCACTTGCGCATTAAAATAGTTTTGAAAAACGATCTTACCTTCCACATTCCACGACTTCTTCGAAATGTCCGAGCGCACGAAATACGGGCTATAACATCCTCCCCCCCTTTAGGACATTCGTCCTCGAATGTTCAATTGACCTTATGGCGTCATAATACTACGGGAGGGTTCCATTTATAGTTGTCCCTTCCTTCATGCCCGTTTCTTATCCTTTACCTCGTTTTCCTTATATTCGAACTCCTTGACCTTTTCATGAGTCCTTGTTCGATATCAGGGGTTTTCTAATTTACTGAACCAACGCATTACCCTTGTCTTTCTCAGACCATCTCTTTCTGTTACTGTTCATCACCACACCTTACGTAAACCATGTTTGGGTACGCAATCTTTACTTAACGATCCAATGCGGTCGTAGGCTATTCCTTTATCCTCGTGTCTATCTCTTAGTATACTCATTGTTATTTCGCTTCTACTTTTCTCCCAAGTATTCTTGCGACACACCGACATATTTTTGTACTCTGATTCTAAGCTAATAGATGTCCTTTTCTGGTACTTGATAGTGTCGCGATTCCTTTTTAGGTCTAATATAATATGGTCTCCCCCCCCCCCCCTTTGGGGCTCCTTATATGCTAACCGCCTTCGAGTACCTTCTTTCTCTTGCTATTTCTTCATATGGGTCCTAAAGCTCGTGAACTATTCCTTTCTAACACATAGATCTCGCCTTTCCTAGGTCATCCTCTCGAAATGCGCCTTCTTCCATGCTCGAGGCAACCATACTAGTATGGCCATACATTTATTCCTTCATATATCTTTCAAGGCCAAAGTCTTATTACATCGTCGCTAAGCTTAATCACTCTTTTTCTTACTTCACATTCCCCTATCTTAGTCACTATTCCTTCCGCTCTGCTTATCAAAATCGGTCTTCAAACCTCGTACACTCCTTTCTGTTTTCCTTTTATCACTTTCTACTCCTTTTCACATGTCTACTTTGAATCCTTACCCAAACAATCTCGCGCTTTGTCGATAGCTTCTCTCGAGGTTTCCCTCACTAAGCTTTCTTACTCTTCACTTTTCCCGACCTGTTGATCTCCTTGCCTTCCATGAACTCACTCTCTTTCCTTTGCAACTATCTCCACACTAGACTCTCAAGTCTTAAGCTTGTGGTAGAACAATAGCAACTTACCTTGTAGCACCTGTACCCTTTATTATTTATTGTCACTCGAACTTCGGTATCCTTTTACGATTAGCGCCTTCCTTACCGTAGCGCCGGTCGGACTCCCTTGTCCACCGATATAATCATATGGAATATCCACACACTCATATGTGTATATATATATATATATATATGTGCATTATTCACTAACCCACAAAATACTTTCAAACATTGTTCAAGCCTATCCAACTTCCCCGAGCTATGGTACACTTTTTGTCTCTTCACCATTCTAGCCTACCTTGTCTTACGTGACCCCGTATGGTTCCCAACCATTCTGTATACTTTAACTTCCCCTTAGGTCACTTTTAACTTCTCATTTGTCTCTTGTATCTCAATTTGTAGAACTTTTGGTTTATTTCCCAGGGGGTCACCCATCCTGAAATTGCTCCCACCTGAGCACGCTTAACCGGAACTTTGGTGGAATTCGGTGCCTTAACACTGATATATTCGTGTCCACTTTCTCATATGACCTTTATAACATGATCTAAAATCAGTCGAAGCCTTACAGCTTCCGAAACATTTTCGTAATACGTCCTTTCTTTTGCATTTACCGTTTTACCCTTTTCTCTTCTCAATATTCACTTTCCGCCCGGTGTATATCTATTTTCCTATCTAGCTCCCAGCTTCACGTAACAGAACAAATATATCCATCCAGTCTTACCTCTCTTGACTTCCATATCATCCCTCGCCTTTTATTTTTTTTTTTCCGCCGATAATGGGCGCCTGCGAAAATCAACGATTAGCATAAGGAATCTTATTTCCTATGACTTGGCTCTATCGCACGATCTAATGACAGAAAAGAAGGTCAACCATTCCTAGATGCCCCGCAGCCTCCGTTTATAAATGTGGCCGGCTTCACACCCATAAACGGGACTCTACCGGACACGACTTTGCGACATCCCTTAGACCGACCTGCTCGATACCACTTTGTCACACCCCGACTTTACTAGGGTGTGATGGGCACCCGACCCCACGTTTGGAGCCGAGCGAACCCGCTGACTCTCGTTACATATCAAATCTTCCAAAAATTCTTACGTCAACAAGTAATAGAAAACGTAGATAAGCCTCCAAAATTTTTTTTTGAAACATAAAACAACGGGCGCGTTGGGCAACTATGAAGCCGCCGTCCGAACCGACATACTACACTCGTGACTCGTCCGCAAAGTCTCTAACTTCAATCCGGAGATCCTAGCATATAAGCTCGACTCGGCAACCTCCAAGAACAAGTGGGGCCTGCCAACTCCGCTGGAACGTCTTCTATCCTGGCTTCTGTCCATCTGGGTGTACCTGCGCGGCATGAACGCAGCCCCCGAAGAAGAGGGGTCAGTACGAGCATTGTACTGAGTATGTAAGGCATGGAAAGTAACATAGTAAGAGATATAGCTATGAGTAGCAATATGGTAAAGACTGTACTCGTGAGTAATAACAGAATGGAACTGTAGAACATGTCATGTGCGGTAAAAATAGTCTGTACATCTGAGTGCCTCTTAAGGCGGAGTCATGCATGCTTACTGTTACTTTTATATACATACATAACCTGTCTGAATCACATAACATCATTAGCCCGCGTCCGGGACAACATGAACCGATATGGGATTTGCCTGAACCAATGCGGGATTTGCCTAAACCAATGCGGGATTTGCCTAAGGCAAGCCTTATACTTACCCCCCACTCTGGGACTCAGCGTTCTTACTGAGGTTTGCCCCACCATTGTTTGCCCCACCATTGGGTTTGCCCCACCACCGATCTCGTCTATACATATATCATATATATACATATATATCATACCATGGCATGCAGGAGAGCCCGAAGAAAAGCTATAATCTCTATCGGAGTGACGTAAGGTCGGTAACCTCCGATTACATTATGGAACAATCAGGATCGTCATGTCTCACCTTGAAGGAACAATTATAAGGCGAGACTATCAATCAAGGATAACATCACGGGAAAACATAAAACAGGATCATAACCTATCATTTCACATACTTTGAAACCTTTAAAATAGTCATTATCCAAAAATAGCTTAACATTTCATATCGTCGTATTCATGGTAAGAACATATCCTTGACATATTCATCATAGACGTTTTCTCATATCTGGCATCATCATTGTCATCATAAAATCATAGTCGTTGCTTTAATCATAAAAACTTTCAAAAATCGTAAAACTTGGATTTTGGAGAAAAATGAATATTTTGGGAAACATTTATAAACTTTTAAGAAGGAAATTATACTTTAGGAATCATTACTTCCAACTTTTGAAATGAGAACGTTATGGGAGCATTTATAAAATCTTATAACCGAATCATGCCATAGAAAGAAAAAGGGACAAGCCTTAACATACCTGCGCCGCGCCTTACTAGCTACGTTTATTCGTCCGAACTTGTTAGTCTACATTCAATAAAATCAGCACTATCGTTAGATTCATCGACATGTACTTGTCGTAACCTTTCAAGTTCATTCACTTATGGTCCGCCGGAATTTCGGCGATCTCCCCTATAAATATACCGTCCCCGAGAGTCTATCTCGGCTAATTTTTTTAATCAACAACAATCCGGGAATTCAACCCGGCCAAACTATCGACAATACCAACAAGTATTCTAGCAACACTTCAATAACCAATTCAATCCAATCCAATTTAATTCAATTCAATTCAATTCAATTCACATAATCTTCCAACAACTCAATCAACCTACTACTTTATCCGAAACCTTCAACTTCAACAACAACCATGTATTTCATGATCATTCTTATGCATTAACTTCGACAACAACCTTCATTACACGTTACATGATCCATAGCGACAACAACTAGAATATCAAATTACATCAATTTACACTAACTTACCAAAACACCTATTTCGACCATAATCACTCCTTACATGTCTTCATGCATTTTCATCCATCTCTATACAATATAACAACAACATAACAATCAAAATGCTAAATAGAATTGTTTCATTTTCTCCTACATCATACAAGGACCACACGACCACCACACTTTATACATACTTCCATTTTTTTTTTCTTAGCATTTCATTTCTTAGCATTTCAATAACCATTACAACAACATACTAAATAAACATTAGTTCATCATGCCCTCATAATACATACACACCGCCACAACACACATTTTCTATGTATTCCATTCATTTTACCACACTCCAATCATGCATAAATCATTCTTAACACATAGTAAAGAAGGTTAATCCTTACCTTTGTTCCTTGTCTTCCACCACTCGGCTAGACTTATAAGTTCATCCAAATGAATACTTTGCTTATTCCAACATCCACTCCATGTTGTTAAGGACGCTCCAATTGGTAGAGAAGCTTGGAGAAAATAATTTTTCTTCTCCAATTTCCCATGGCCAAGGTTCGGCCATGCCTTGGCCGAACACACCTTCTCTTTTTTTTTTTTTTTTTTTTTCTTTTCTTTCTCTCCACTCTTTTTAATTCAAATGATGACCAACCACATATATATATAGCTTCCATAAGCATATGAGGGGCACATGCCCCCTCTCTCTTTCTCTAGAAATTTCTTCTTTTTCTTGAATTTTCTCAAAATTCTACAAAGAAGACAAAGTGTCTTCTTCAACAAGCTTTGGTCCATGAAATTTTCATAATTTACAATTAGCCCCTAGTTAATAAAAATGTGGCACACCATTCGGCCAACATGGTAATCTTCAAGAATTTTCAAGACTTTTGTGAAATTACCATTCTACCCCTAGCCTTTGTAAATATTTCCATAAACTCTTTTGCGAATTTTCCTTTTTCTCCCTCAACCTTTCTCAATATTCCATATCAACAATATTCCTAAATAATACTAATAACCCACTTGCGCATTAAAATAGTTTTGAAAAACGATCTTACCTTCCACAGTCCACGACTTTTTCGAAATGTCCGAGCGCACGAAATACGGGCTATAACAGAAGTAAAACAGCGTCAGTTCGAAGATCCCATTCTGGTCCAGTATAGAGATATGGCTCTTAGCAAAGAAAAGACCCAGTTCGAAATTTCTCCGGACGGGGTATTATTATATGAAGGCAGAGTATGTGTACCCGACGTTGCTTGATCAGGCGGCAAATTTTGGGTGAAGCACATAATGCTCGGTATTCTATTCATCCTGGCTCCACTAAAATGTATCATGATCTTAAATGTTTGTATTGGTGGGACGGTATGAAAAGAGACATCGCAGAATTTGTCGGTCAGTGTCCAAATTGCCGAAGTTAAGATTGAGCATCGAAGCCCGGCGGTTATTACAGAAATGCAAATTCCACCTTGAAGTGAGCTGATTAATATGGACTTCGTCATAGGGTTACCGCGTACTCCACGCAGTATGATTCTATTTGGGTCATTGTTGACGATTGACGAAAGACATTTTCTCCCGGTTAGGGACCACGTATTCGGCTAAGGATTATGCTAGACTGTATATTAAAGAAATAGTAAGACTTCACGGAGTTCCCGTATCTATTATAACCGACAGAGGTGCCCAGTTTACGGCTAACTTCTGGAGGTCGTTCCAGGAAGGATTGGGGACTCGTGAGTCTTAGTACAAAGATTTCATCCTCGGACCGACGGACGGCCGAACGCACTATTCGTACGGGAAGATATGTTGCGGTCTCCGTTATTGATTTCAAGGGTAGCCGGGATGACCATTTACCGCTCATTGAATTTGCTTATAATAATAGTTATCATTCCAGCATTCAGATGGCACCATATGAAGCTTTATACGGCAGAAAGTGCAGATCTCCAATTGGTTGGTTATTCGAAGGATAGGCCAGGTCGCCTATGAGCTATTCGGGATAAAGCTTAATTGGGCCGAAAGTAGTTCAGCAAGCCGTTGATAAGGTGAAACTTATTCGGGAGCGATTATTGGCCGCCCAAAGCCGACAGAAATCTTATGCTGATAAACGGCGTCGACCGTTAGAATTTGAAATTGCGACCGGGTATTTTTGAAGGTGTCGCCTATGAAGGGTGTAATGAGATTCGGTAAAAAGGGTAAGCTTAGCCCACGGTATATTGGGCCGTATCAGGTTATTCGAAGGATAGGCCAGGTCGCCTATGAGCTAGATTTACCATCCGATCTGGAGGCGGTACACCCGGTATTTCATGTATCCATGCTCCGTAGATGTGTTGGCGATCCTTCCAGAATATTTCCGCCGATGACATTCGGTGACGGAGGATTTATCTTATGAAGAGCAACCCGTAGCTATTTTGGATCGACAAATAAGGAGACTGCGCACTAAGGATGTGCCTTCTGTGAAAGTCCTATGGCGGAATAATAACAGCGAAGAAGTGACCTGGGAGGCGGAGAATGAAATGAAAAAGAAATATCCTCACTTGTCCCTTGCACCTACAGGTAAATTTCGGTTCTTAAATTTATCGCATTAAGGAATCAATGATTTATATATACTATTTACAAAATCAAACTCCCCCGTTATGCTTATAAGACCTTGTAAGGCTAGTCTAACATTCGAGGACGAATGTTATAAAGGGGGGGAGGATGTTATATCCCGTGTTTTCGCATATTCAAAAAATTTTGGAATAATTGTGACTTGCATGTCATAAGCTAATATATTGATTCTAGTTACTATGTCTAGGTTGCTTATGAAAATATTGGTGCGGAAATATGGAGAAAGGCCAAGGGCAAAACTGAAATTTTGGAAATTAGTTTCGGAAATTAAAAAACGAGATTTTAATCAATTGGGCTAAAAAAAAATAAGGAAAATTGAGGCCCAAACCATGGGGGTGGCCGGCCATATTTTTGGCCCAAACCCATATTAAGTTGTCATGTGATCAACATGTGACAACTTAATGAAGGGTGTATTATATATATATATATATATATATATATATATATATATATATATATATATATATATATGTTGCTAAGTCATGGAACATTCAAGAAAAATCACAAAACACAAAAAAAATTGAGAGCAAAACTTGAAGAGGCCATTCGGCCGAATAGAGAGAAAGAGAAAAAAAATTCCCAAGCCTTCAACTTCAATCCAAAAATCTTGTTCTTCTTGAATTCTTGACAAGCTCAAGACGCTCTTCAATGTGGTATAATTAGTTTAGCAAAAGAGCGACGTTTGTGGAAAGTTGGAATTTGAAGAAAAAGGTATGAATTTTATGTTTGAAGTTATGGAATGAGTTTATATGTTATAATGATTAGAATTAGACGAGAATTATGAAAGTTGGTGTGTGTGTGCATGGCGTGTGTGTGTGTGAGAGAAGCATGTTGGCCGTGAGCCATGTTGACATGGAAGAGAAATGAATTCAAGTTCAATTAGTTTGTTAGTTGTGTTGTTGTGTTCTTAGTAATGCAAATAAAGGTTTAATGACTTGAATTGGCATTGGAATTGCTTGTATGTAATTATGAGAAATTATGTGAATTTATATGATTTTTATATAAGTATGGAATTAAAGTTCTAAAAGTTAATTATGATTGTCATTGGTGAGTTTGGACGGAAAACAATGTGATTCGGAAGCGTTGTTGCATTTGTGGAAGCTTTGGATAGAATATGGAAATTGGCGGGAATGCTTGAAATTATGGATATTGTTTGGAACGTTATTGGAATATGTTTGAATAATATTGAATTAGTTAATGAATATGGAAACTGTTGATATTAGTTTGATCATGTGAAGTTTGGATGGAAATTATTGAACTATGTAGAAAGGAGACTATTTGTGCCATAATGTAGTTATGATGATTGTTGATGTTGTTGGGTTGTTGTTGTTGATATTTTGAGCCGAGACGATTCTCGGGGATGTCATATATATAGGGGAAGTGCTGCCGAAATTTCGGTAGACCAACATGACCTTAAGTTGAATACTTAGAATCTATAACTTACCTTTGGAAATCTTGACCATTTGTAGATTCTGGGCGAAACGGGAATCGAGTTTAAGCGAGCGTAAGACGCACACAAGGTATGTAAAGCCTACCTTTCCTTCTTTTGGCATGTCCTAGTCATACTAGGTTAAGATCGGGACCTCGGGAATAATTCTGCTCTTGGAAATCCAAGTTTGATTTTGAGTACTATTCATTCTGTGCAATTGAATTATAATCCTTATATTTGGGTAAAGGAATGCGTAAACCCTTATAACCTTCGCAAATGTATTCGATTCGCTCCGAAACCCTTATGAATGACCTTAGGGAGCCTAATGTTTGTAATTTCATGTCCGCCGCCTCAACTTGACCCGAGGTGGGCCCGCAGGTTCCGAAAATTTCCTTACTTGGCTTATTTGTCTTATTTTTGTATGATATGAAAAGGAAACATTGCCTATGACTCTAAGGTCCATTTGAAACGCCCTATAATGTTACTTGGACATTCTTCACTATGTATGATATCAAATTCTCCGATAATGACCTATGATGTATCTTTCGAAAAAAAAAATTGATAACTTAAAAGTCCGCAACTTATGTATAGTAATTTCGATTGATTCAATACTTATTCTTGAGCTTTCTGATACTAACGTATATGTATATGAATGTGAAATTAAGGGTCGACTCCTGAAATTTATTTTTGATATGCATTACGGTTTCTGCATTACTCTGCTCGTGCCAATGATTATGATGTCGTTCGCCGGTACCCGGGCCGGCTTTGTAATCGTGCGCCTTATGATAAATTTGGCTGTATGTTGTGTTTCGGTTTCCGAGACCTCGCCATAGGGCCGGTTACCGTATATGGTGTTATGATGTGATATGGCTGATGATATGATTTGTTCTGCTGACGCGATGTGTCGCGATATGATATGTGTGATATGATATGTTTGGGGTTTGTACGGAGATTTGAAACCTTCTGGAGTATGCTGTGTTGTGGCACCAGTGTCGGGTGGTAGCCACGTTCTTGAGCGTTATGCACGATTTTGATTTGCATTATTTGTATATATTTCTGCACAGGTTTGATACTTGATTGGGTATTTTCTCTTTGTACTCATATTTCACCTGCGGTTTGGATATCTGTACTCTATGCTTTTCATACTCAGTACTTCCTTCGTACTGACCCCCTTTCTTCGGGGGCTGCGTTTCATGCCCGCAGGTACCGACATACGTCCAGGAGATCCGCCAGTGTAGGCTACACACTCTGCTGTCTTGATCGCTCCTTTTGATCCGGAGCCTCGTTTGTTGGTATATATGCTTCTGTTATGTATATGCTTCTGTACATTTGGACTACTTGGGTACGACGGGGCCCTGTCCCGTCATATGTTTCTGTTCGGAGTCCGTAGAGGCCTGTAGTCATCTATGTGGGTCGAGGGTCCTATGTATGTTTGCTTTTGTTGTGATTTGTATCTTTATGCGGTCCCGTTTGGTCTGGGGGCCATAGCGGCCCATATGTCAGTATATGTGCATATATGTGTTCGGCGATGTATATTCCGCCGCTCTTCTGACTTTGATATGGTATTTTACATTCGCGGCCGCTTAAAATGGTATTTACTTTCATGCCTGCTTTAATTAATGATTATGACGTCTGAGCTATGATAAATTATGACGATTTGATATGAATGTCCGTTTGGGTGTCCAAATAGGGCGCCAGTCACGGCCCACGGGGCTGGGTCGTGACAACCGAGTCCCTCACTAGAGGGCCGGGTACGGTATATATATGATGATTTTACCGAGTCCCTCACTAGAGGGCCGGGTACGGTATAAATGTAGGTGACTTCATCCACCGAGTCCCATGATGGGCCGGGCACGGTATATTATATAGATATGCATGACTCATTTCATAAGGTACAGATGCTTTGGTATTCCTTGATTATCATATTTGTCTTCTGTCATCTTTTACTCAGTCATGATCTTCATTACTATACTTCATGCTTTACATAATCGGACATTTTTTTCGTGCCCCCCTTTCTTCGGGTCGCGTTTCATGCCCGCGGTATAGATACTCGGTGGTGATCCTCCGGCTTAGATCGTTACTCGAGTTTGAGAGAGCTCCATTGTTCCGGAGCATGAGTCATTACGGTACAGATCCTTTGACATAGGCCTTGTTATGCTCGTAGAGGTTTGTAGACATATGTGGGTTGTGTATATACGGTTTGGTCAGCTATATCGATGTAGTTCACCTTGGATGTTCCCGTGTATAGTGGAAGCCTTGTCAGCTTGCATATTTGCTATGTTTTGGTTAGCTGTGGCTTCTCAGGAGATAGGTTCTTTTTGATGTATGACATGATGAGTTCACAACATGCTTTTACAGAGTGCCATATTATTTTCACTTTCAGTCTGACTATATCTAGCAGGTCGTATACGGGTGCCCAGCTCAGGCACTAGTCATGGCCCATCAGTTTGGGTCGTGAAAAAAGTAATATCAGAGCAGTTAATCCTCGGAGTGTCTACAGACCGTGTCTAGTAGAGTCTTATTTATCGGTGTGTTGTGCACCACATCTATAAATAGGAAGCTACAGGACATTTAGGATGTCATCTTGTTATATCCCGTATTTTGTACGTCGAAACATTTTAAGTTAGTGGCGACAAGCTTACGCCAAAGCTATTTTCCGACTTCGTTTTAAAGTGCAAGTTGCCTATGATTTATTGGCATGGATTACTAAGGGAACTTTGGGGTCAAAAGTGCAATTATGGAAACTAATAGTTCATGAAAACTTGGGGCCAAAAGTGAATTATGAGAAGTTGAACATTTCATGAAAATTTGGGATAGAAAGTGAAAAAAAATTGGAAATTAAATTTCATGAAAATCCAAGCATGTGGCCGGCCACATGACTAGTGGGCCATGGCCATATGCATCAAATATATATGTGTATAAGATGATTCATTAATCATCTTCATCATTTAACTCTCTAGAAACTTGAAGAAAAATAGAGAAAAAAAAGGGAGAAGCATACGGCTAAGCATGGCTGAATTCAGTCCATGGAAAAAGTGAGGGAGAAAAGTTGGTTTCTTCTAGCTTTCCTACTAATTAAGAGGTCCTCTACACCGTGGAGTAATTGTTGAATCAAGAAAAGCACTCTTTCATGCAAAAAAACACAAGTTGGCCGTGGGAGGAAGTGAAAGAAAAGGTGAGATTTAGTCTTATTTTTCATGTGTTGTGAACGATTTGTACATGTTGTGGAATGTGGAAATGAAATAAGTTCATAAGAATATGGTGTAGTTGTTGTGGCCGTGAGTGAGGTGTTGGAGTAAACATGAAGAACAAATTTTATTTAGTGTAATTTGATTGTTGTGCATGTTTGTGTGTTGTTGTAGAGTGTAGAAAATGAATGTAACTCATGAGATTATGTATGTGGAGGAATGGCCATGTAGGGGCTGATTTGGTGTAGGCATGCTAAGCTAATTCTAATTAGTGTTTTAGTTGTTGTTGTTGTGGGTTATGTGATGAAAATGAGAGTTTAATAACTCATGTTGAAGTTGGAATGATTGTGGGCTGTTTTGGAGATTAATATGATTTTAATGTAAATTCTTGTGTTTATGGAAATAATGGTTGTTAGCATGCGGATTGTTGGCGTAGTTCATGAATTCGGAAGAATGAAATATGTTGCCATTGCTCTTATGGAATATGGTGAGTTTCGGGTGGCATGTTGTTTGTGAGTGGGTTGATTTGAGTAACTTGTAGATTGTCCGAAGCGTTCTTGAAATCTTGTTTAAATGGTATTGGATTAGTACTTGAATGAGAGCTTATTAGTATTGGATTGAATATGATTGGAATGTCGTCGAATTATGCGGAAGACGAGTTACTAATGTTGTAATGCATTTTGAATTGGTCGTTGATGTCGTTATCATGTTTGTTGGTATTGTTGATATTGTGGCCGAGTTACATTCTCGGATTTGTTGTTGTAATTTTGGCCGAGTTGGACTCTCGGGGATGGCGCATTTACAGGAGAAATGCTGCCGAAATTTCTGTAAGACAAGTGTTACTTCAAGATTCAACTCCTAAGAGCTTATAGTAATGTTTGGTAACTATGACCATTTGTAGATTTTGGAGAAAACGGGACTTGAGTTTGGACGAGCGAGAAAGGCGAATAAGGTATGTAAAGCTCTCCCATTTCTTCTCTTGGCATGTCTTAGATGTACTAGGCTCGAATTTGAACTTCGGGGGCAACCCTACTCTTCAGAATCTACGTCTAGAAACACCCCTTTTTCATTCAATAGAGTTGAATGGTTTATTGTGTGAATAGTTAGTAAAAATTGTTTTAACCTCTAAAACTTGTGCAAATGAAATCCGATTACCTTGAAATACTCATAAATGACGTTATGAAGTTTGACATGCGTAATTTACATACGCCACCTCATTTGACCGAGGTGGGTCCACTTTGTCCGGATTTTTCCTATTATTCCGTTTGAACTACTTTGGAAATAAATAAAAAAAACTAAGGAAAGTTTTTAGCTACCTTTCTAATTTCTACAGAATAACTGTTATATTTATTTATTTGAGTTTCATGATCTACTTTGGAATTTGCAATTACTCCAGAAAGATTATTCTTATATGAAATATTTCGACATCCGAAAGACTTATGCTCTGATTATTATTAAAGGTCCGCTATGAGATCTGTCATCTGTGTTACGCCTTCGAGTCTCTGTGAAATGTTGTATGTTTTATATTGCATATGGTATTCTCACTACTCTGCTCGTGCGAGCTGTAGCCACTCTTTCACTGCGTCCCGGGCCAGGGCATGTATTCGTGCACGTTTCTCTGCATTATTCACCGCGTCCCTCCATGGAGGGCCGGGGCATGTATATTTACCGCGTCCCTTGCTAGCGGGGCCGGGGCACGTTATTTGATGTGATGATACGGGGAAGGTGGCCAGGATGGCATATGATGATTCCCTTTTACCGCGTCCCTCCATGGGGGGCCGGGGCATGTTGCATGCATTCGCATTTGATGATTTTAATTACCGCGTCCCTCCTTCGAGGGCCGGGGCACGTTATATGTACACACTATATATGTATTCTATAAGTTCATTCACCGCGTCCCTTAATGGAGGGCCGGGGCACGTTATACGTTTTTATGATGACTTCATGACATTGATATGCATATGACCTTATGGCACTGACACGCATGACATATGTTTCTCAAAAGGCAAGTCTTATGATTCTTCCGTACTCTTTATTTCAGTATGATCCCGCTTATTATGTTTCATGCTTTACATACTCAGTACATATTCTGTACTGACCCCCTTTCTTCGGGGGCTGCGTTTCATGCCGCGCGGTACACCTGTGTGAGCGAAGATATTAGTAGAAGATGTTCCAGCGGGATTGGCGAGCTCCAGTTGCTCCGGAGTGCTGCCGAGTCAAAGTATTATGCTATAGTATTCTGTTCGGTGTTAGAGACTTTGCAGACAGTGTCGTGGGTATTAGATGTCGGTTATGTAAATGGCTATGTAAGCCGGTATATTATTATGTGTTGTTTTATAAATTTCATATGTTGCAAGATTTTATTTGATTTGAGAAAAACAAAAGTATATTGTTCTTCGATAAATTCTCGTTATACATTTGAGTCATGATTTGAAAGCCAGCGTAATCATGAGTATTAGGTGAGTCAGCGGGTTCGCTCGGCCCTACATAAGGGTCGGGTGCCCATCACGCCCTAACGGAAATTAGGGTGTGACAAATTGGTATCAGAGCGGTTCGTCTTGGGGGTTGTCTGCAAAGTCGTGTCCGGTAGAGTCCTGTTTATGGTGTGAAGCGCGCCACATTTATAAACTGGAGGCTACGGGGCATCTAGGATGGTTACTCTTCTTTGACATCTTAGATCGTGCCATAGAGCCAAGTCATAGGAAATGAGATTATTTGCGCTAACCTCTGATTTTAGCAGAGAAATGGCATCGACGGAAGAAAACGACTGGTGCTATGGGAAGCTATGAAGCATGAAGGTAAGTGACGGTACGAAAGATACATGTCAGGTAAGAAATAGAAGTACGACTGGAATACGAACGAAAGATCAAAGGGGAAAGTAAACGAGAAAGTGTAATAGGCGCAGTTTGGGCTGAGCCCGCAAGGTATGTTCATTATTTTTGTATTGTCAGTGATGTTGGGAGCCCTGTGAGGCTGTGATATGATATGGTACGCATATAGATATGTCGGCCCTGTGAGGCATTGCTGGTATTTCTGTGTACAGGTTTTGGGATAGTAACAGTTACAGAGGAAACTCTGCCGAAATTTTCCCAGAAATAAAGTGGAAATGAGATATAGATTTGTAATATGTCTTGGAAGTTTGTGCCAATAACAATGATAGGATTTGGCTAAGTTACGATTATGGACCGACGCCGAGGAAGAAGCTAATCGCTAAAATGAGGATAAGAATAATTAGAAATTCGATATCGACTCGGTGAAACGGAAAAAGTGAAATATAGAACGGATAAGAAAGGCTTGTCAAGTTCCGTAGGAAAAGTTCGAAATGAGTGTTATACGATAGTGGAAATGATAGTGGGCGTAAGGAAAGAAAGGGTAATCGGAAGGAGAAAATAGGAGGAGAGCGAGATAGCAAAGATAATAGTAGAGTATGACACGTGTAGCTAAGGACACGAGCACTATAAGTGACGGGAATGTGAAAAACTCGGTTACAGAAAAGGCGAGGAACGGGGTAAAATAGGAGCAGAAATCCAAAGGCCGGTAATCAAGCATCCATAAGTAATGACGATTAAAGTGAGCTCGTCGCCATTGGGGACCTGAAAGTTCAGGACGAAAAGTAATCACATCCACAGATGAAAGGCGAATACCGAGGACCAAAGGAGGGGTAGAATATTAATTATGCTATAAGTTAGGACTCCGACTTACTCCATATCACGTGACGGAGGTAATGCGGTGAGGTGGACGCGATTATACGGGCGTTAAAGCGTCGTATTTCATCGGAGTTCCAAAGTTAAGCGTGCTGAGGTGAGAGCAATTTCATGATGGGTGACCCCCCTGGGAAGTTTTCTGAAAACTCTACAAATTCAGACACAAGCAGTAAATGAGGGGTTGGAATGACTTAAGGAAAATTAAAGTCTGCAGAGTGAGCAGAAACCTTAAGAGATCGAGCAGAACGGGGCGAATTAGACCGATAAAGAGGAAAAAGGTGCATCGCAGCTCCAGAGTTAGGATGAATTGGAATGGTATTTGGAGATAAATTGTAAGCAAGATAGTAGGGACTATACGGGTACATAGGTACGCACAGGATATCCTGCACATGGCTGGAGCAGCGGATAAATGTATTCCGGCAATTAACGGGGCGGTATAGGGAAGGCGCTAACCGGACAGAATAACAAGGTTCAAGCGGAAAAAAATATATAAAGAATGCAAATGACAAGGCAAGTTGATGCTATTTTCATCACAAGTTAAGCTTAGAAAGTCCTAATACAACGATAAATGGAAAGGAAAGAAAGCGAGTAAATGAATGGCAAGAGGATTAAAATATTGGAATACAAGTGCTATCTAATTAAGGTTGGAAATACGGATATAGGGCGGAGTATAATCGGGAAATGGCATAAGTATACCCCTAAAGGGGGGAAGCGAGGGAGAGAGGTGTAAGTGTAAGGCGAAGACAATTAACACTACAATGTCCGGGATACGGACGCTTGGGCCGTAGGTAAAGTTCGTTGTGGAGACAAGTTGGTAAGATCTAAAGGCCAGTAATAGAGGGGTAGAAATCGGAACGGTACTTGGGATGACACTGAGAACTTATTGTAAGTATCTGGAATAGCATAATGTCAGGAAATGGAGATGTAAAGAGAGAATACGACAAAGGAAGGTAACAAGTAGCCTACGGAGACATGGTGAAGGTAGTACGGCTATACGGGATCAGAGGTTAAGATGTAGGCAATAGAGTGGTCGCTAGCAGAGGAAAATTTCCTATGGCAGGAAGTGAGAAAAGCAGGGAAAAAGGAGTATGACGAGATGGACTCCTAGCAAATGCAAGCACGAAAGTAAGGTGTGAAATAAGTACGAACCGGGAGAAGGAACGATCGTGACCAAGATTAAACATGCGGGTCGTGCAAGGGCAGTCAGGTCACCTATAAATATTTATATACTGGAGATGAGACCAAATAAATTCTTGACAAGAAGGAAGGGCTTAACTCGAGATGCACCGAATCTTATTACACTAATTGTAAGGCAAGAAGGTTGCATGCTAAAGATGTAGTTCCCGTTAAGGTACCGTGGCGGAATAATAACAGAAAGAAGATGACTTGCGAATCTGAGGAGAAATATGATTGGTAAATGAAGTTGCATGTTATGGTGATAAAGGAAACCCCCCTAGAGATCCTCACAAGACCCTACGGAACTAGTTGAACATTCGAGGACGAATGTTCTAAAGGGGGGAAGGATGTTATATCCCGTATTTTGTACGTCGGAACATTTTAAGTTAGTGGCGACAAGCTTACGCCAAAGCTATTTTCCGACTTCGTTTTAAAGTGCAAGTTGCCTATGATTTATTGGCATGGATTACTAAGGGAACTGTCACACCCCGATCTCACTAGGGTGTGATGGGCACCCGACCCCGTAACCGGAGCCAAGCGAACCCTCTGACTCTTTCTACGCACTGAGTTTTTTTTTTTTTTTGAACCTTTAAAGGATTAATAAGATTATTCATACATAATAAGACTCTTTCGTTGCTTTTAAATCAAATAAAATATATAGCTGTACACAACTCATATCATGATACAAACTGGCTCCCAAAACCCACGACTCTGTCTGCAAAGTCTCTAACTTCGAATGAAACATCATGGCATAGTATGCTTTGACTCGGCGACACTCCCCGGAACAAAGGGAGTTTGCCAACTTTCATTTTAACATCTTCTATCCGTAAAGGTGTACTGCGCGGCATGAAACGCAGAAGAAGAGGGTCGATGCGAGCATTGTACTGAGTATGTAAGGCATGAACAGTAACATAAAAAGAGATGTAAAGCATGTCACGTGAAAGAGAGTATCCTGTACATATGAGACATATCATGTGGCAGGGAGTAAGCTGTACATATGGATCATATCATGTAAAACTGTAACCTGTACATGTGAGTGCCTCTGAGGGCGGATACCATGCATGCTTAATGCTGCGGAACGTGCAGCCCGATCCATATACTATGCTGCGGAACGTGCAGCCCGATCCATATACTATGCTGCGAAACGTGCAGCCCGATCCATTTGTATATACATGTACGTATTCTTTCTTTGAAAACATCTCATTTTCATATATAAAGAAAATAGAACATACCATATTGCCGAGGCGTCGGCTCCGATCCATTTAACCACTTATCCCGCGTTCGGGCATCCCGCGTCCGGACGATATCATATCATTCTCCAACCGATCAGGTGGCTGTGCGCCTATAGCGCCTGCCCTTCTTCCCATCTTCCCCATATACATATACATATACGTATACTTATACATGTATCATGTCATAGCATGCAGGAGAGCCCAAAGAAAAGCGATAACTCTATCGGAGTGACGTAAGGTCGGTAACCTCCGATTATACTATGGAATAACCCGGATCGTCATGTCTCACCTTGGAGGAACGATTATTTAAGGTGAGTATCAACGGAGGGCAACATTAAGAAAACATAGAACATGTCATATCAGATCATATCATATCATATCATGTACTTTGGAACCTTTAAAATAGTCATTATTCAAAAATAGCTTAACATTTTCATATCGTCGTATCCCTGGTAAGAACATATCCTTGACACATTCATCATAGACGTCTTCTTATATCTGGCATCATCCTTGTCGTCATAAAATCATAGTCGTCGTTTTAGTCTTGAAAACTATCAAAACGTAAAACTTAGATTTTGGAGAAAATTAATATTTTTGAAAACATTTATAAACTTTTAAGAAGAAATCATGTTTTGAAATCATAAATTCTAACCTTGAAAATAAGGTCGTTATGGGAGCATTTATAATATTTCATTATATGATTCATGCCATAGAAAGAAGAGGGCTTAGCCTTAACATACCTGCGCCGCGCCTTACTAGCTATGCTTATTCATCCAAGCTTGGTTCCGCTAGTCTACATTCAAGAAAGTTGATGCAACGATTAGATTCATTGACATATACTTGTCGTAACTTCTCAAGTTCCTTCACATATGGTCGCCGAATTTTGGCAAGATCTCCCCTATAAATATACCGTCCCGAGAATATGGCTCGGCCCAATTCATCCATTAACAACAATCCGGGAATTCAACCCGGCCAAATTATCAACAATACCAATAGTTATTCTAGCAACACTTCAACATTCAATTCAATTCAATTCAATTCACATACTATTCCATCGAATCAATCGGCATACTACTTCACCCGAAACCTTCAAATTTAACAACAACCATACATTTCATTACCATCTATATTCATTGACTTCAACCACATTCTTCATTCAACGCCACATAATCCATCGATAACAACTAGGATGTCGAATTACATTAATTGACACTAACTTACCAAAACACCCATTTCGACCATAGTCACTTCTTACATGTTTTCATGCACCTTTATCCATCCCTTTACATTACAACAATAACATGACAATCAAAATACCAAATAGAATTGATTCATTTTCTCCTACACCAAACAAGGGCCACACGGCCACCACACACTTTATACATGCCTCCATGAATTTTTCACTTATTTCTTGGCATTTCAATAACAACCAACATGCTACATGTACTACATGCATATTTTCTTGAATTCTCATCTTCTCATAAATTACGACAACAAACAACACTCTACACGGGATCAATCCATTCTTTCCATGCAACACCACACATCACCACGACCAATCCATGCAACACAAATACACGGCTACAACTAACATCCACAACTCAACAATCAAATTACTAAATGATATTAATTCATCACTTCACTCCAACACAACACATGTATTCGGCCAACATGCAACACACATATTTTCATATGTTTCATCCATTTCTTCAACCTATACATACACCAAACATTCATAACATTTAAAAGGAAGTTGGTTCTTACCTTTTCCATTCAACTTCTCTCTTGGTTAAAGTCATGAACTTGCAAGTATGAATGGTTTTCTTGCTCCAAAAATTATACCATGTTAAAGAGGACCCTTGAATTGGTAGGAATACTAGGAGAAATAATTTTTCCTTGATCAATTTCCATGGCCTCAATTTTCTTGCCTTGGCCGAAACTACTATATTCTCTCTTCATCTTCCTTTTTTTTTTTTTTTTTTCTTTCTTTCTTCCACTCTTCAATTAAAAGATGAAATCCCTCATCTTTATATATATAATTCTCATGGCCATGTGAGGGGAACATGCCCCTCTCTAGATTTTTCTTTTCTTTTCCCTTCCTTTTATTTTTCTAGAATTTTCTTTATTTTTCCATGGCAAAGATGACTTATTTTGTCATCTTTTTTTTTCTCCACATGGTCAATATGACCTTTTGGAACATTCAAGAGACTCATGTGAAATTCCCGTTTTACCCCTCGACTTTTCTCCATATTACCATTTTGTCCCTGACCTTCCGCATTATTTCCACGACCCATTTTGCGAATTTCTCTTCTTGCCCCTAGCCTTTCTCAATATTTCCGTCCAATAATACTCATAAATAATATTCATAACCAACTTATGCACTAAGATAATTTTTTGAAGATGGTCTTGTCCTTAACTTCCCGCAATTGTCTTAAAATATTCCGACGTACAAAATGCGGGATATAACAGGAACTTTGGGGTCAAAAGTGCAATTATGGAAACTAATAGTTCATGAAAACTTGGGGCCAAAAGTGAATTATGAGAAGTTGAACATTTCATGAAAATTTGGGATAGAAAGTGAAAAAAAATTGGAAATTAAATTTCATGAAAATCCAAGCATGTGGCCGGCCACATGACTAGTGGGCCATGGACATATGCATCAAATATATATGTGTATAAGATGATTCATTAATCATCTTCATCATTTAACTCTCTAGAAACTTGAAGAAAAATAGAGAAAAAAAAGGGGAGAAGCATACTGGCTAAGCATGGCCGAATTCAGTCCATGGAAAAAGTGAGGGAGAAAAGTTGGTTTCTTCTAGATTTCCTACTAATTAAGAGGTCCTATACACCGTGGAGTAATTGTTGAATCAAGAAAAGCACTCTTTCATGCAAAAAAACACAAGTTGGCCGTGGGAGGAAGTGAAAGAAAAGGTGAGATTTAGTCTTATTTTTCATGTGTTGTGAATGATTTGTACATGTTGTGGAATGTGGAAATGAAATAAGTTCATAATAATATGGTGTAGTTGTTGTGGCCGTGAGTGAGGTGTTGGAGTAAACATGAAGAACAAATTTTATTTAGTGTAATTTGATTGTTGTGCATGTTTGTGTGTTGTTGTAGAGTGTAGAAAATGAATGTAACTCATGAGATTATGTATGTGAAGGAATGGCCATGTAGGGGCTGATTTGGTGTAGGCATGCTAAGCTAATTCTAATTAGTGTTTTAGTTGTTGTTGTTATGGGTTATGTGATGAAAATGAGAGTTTAATAACTCATGTTGAAGTTGGAATGATTGTGGGCTGTTTTGGAGATTAATATGATTTTAATGTAAATTCTTGTGTTTATGGAAATAATGGTTGTTAGCATGCGGATTGTTGGCGTAGTTCATGAATTCGGAAGAATGAAATATGTTGCCATTGCTCTTATGGAATATGGTGAGTTTCGGGTGGCATGTTGTTTGTGAGTGGGTTGATTTGAGTAACTTGTAGATTGTCCGAAGCGTTCTTGAAATCTTGTTTAAATGGTATTGGATTAGTACTTGAATGAGAGCTTATTAGTATTGGATTGAATATGATTGGAATGTCGTCGAATTATGCGGAAGACGAGTTACTAATGTTGTAATGCATTTTGAATTGGTCGTTGATGTCGTTATCATGTTTGTTGGTATTGTTGATATTGTGGCCGAGTTACATTCTCGGATTTGTTGTTGTAATTTTGGACGAGTTGGACTCTCGGGGATGGCGCATTTACAGGAGAAATGCTGCCGAAATTTCTGTAAGACAAGTGTTACTTCAAGATTCAACTCCTAAGAGCTTATAGTAATGTTTGGTAACTATGACCATTTGTAGATTTTGGAGAAAACGGGACTTGAGTTTGGACGAGCGAGAAAGGCGAATAAGGTATGTAAAGCTCTCCCATTTCTTCTCTTGGCATGTCTTAGATGTACTAGGCTCGAATTTGAACTTCGGGGGCAACCCTACTCTTCAGAATCTACGTCTAGAAACGCCCCTTTTTCATTCAATAGAGTTGAATGGTTTATTGTGTGAATAGTTAGTAAAAATTGTTTTAACCTCTAAAACTTGTGCAAATGAAATCCGATTACCTTGAAATACTCATAAATGACGTTATGAAGTTTGACATGCGTAATTTACATACGCCACCTCATTTGACCGAGGTGGGTCCACTTTGTCCGGATTTTTCCTATTATTCCGTTTGAACTACTTTGGAAATAAATAAAAAAAACTAAGGAAAGTTTTTAGCTACCTTTCTAATTTCTACAGAATAACTGTTATATTTATTTATTTGAGTTTCATGATCTACTTTGGAATTTGCAATTACTCCAGAAAGATTATTCTTATATGAAATATTTCGACATCCAAAGACTTATGCTCGATTATTATTAAAGGTCCGCTATGAGATCCGTTGTCATCCGTGTTACGCCTTCGAGTCTCCGTGAAATGTTGTATGTTTTATATTGCATATGGTATTCTCACTACTCGCTCGTGCGGCTGTAGCCACTCTTTCACCGAGTCCGTCCGGGCCGGGCATGTATTCGTGCACGTTTCTCTCGCATTATTCACCGCGTCCCTCCGTGGAGGGCCGGGGCACGTATATTTACCGCGTCCGCTTATATATATTATTTGATGTGATGATACGGGAAGGTGGCCGGATGGCATATGATGATTCCATACCGCGTCCCTCCGCAGGGGGCCGGGGCATGTTGCATGCATTCGCATTTGATGATTTTAATTACCGCGTCCCTCCTTCGATATATATATATATGTACACACTATATATGTATTCTATAAGTTCATTCACCGCGTCCCTTAATGGAGGGCGGGGCACGTTATACGTTTTTATGATGACTTCGCTGACATTGATATGCATATGACCTTATATGTACACGCATGACATATGTTTCTCAAAAGGCAAGTCTTATGATTCTTCCGTACTCTTTATTTCGGTATGATCCCGCTTATTATGTTTCATGCTTTACATACTCGCACATATTCTGCATGCGACCCCGCTTTCTTCGGGGGGGCTGCGTTTCATGCCGCGCAGGTACACCCAGGTGAGCTGAAGATATTAGTAGAAGATGTTCCAGCGGGATTGGCGAGCTCCAGTTGCTCCGGAGTGCTGCCGAGTCAAAGTATTACGCTATAGTATTCTGTTCGGTGTTAGAGACTTTGCAGACAGTGTCGTGGGTATTAGATGTCGGTTATGTAAATGGCTATGTAAGCCGGTATATTATTATGTGTTGTTTTATAAATTTCATATGTTGCAAGATTTTATTTGATTTGAGAAAAACAAAAGTATATTGTTCTTCGATAAATTCTCGTTATACATTTGAGTCATGATTTGAAAGCCAGCGTAATCATGAGTATTAGGTGAGTCAGCGGGTTCGCTCGGCCCTAAATAAGGGTCGGGTGCCCATCACGCCCTAACGGAAATTAGGGTGTGACACATCTTTCTTTCTGATCATAGATCATACAGTAGAGCTAATGATAGGAAAGCTCATTCTTGGTACGATTTTTGTTAAATTGCAGGATTGTATTGAAGAAGAGGACAAGTTCAGTTAATGGGAGCGTAAGTGAGGCTCCGAAGGGGGACATGAGACCCGTATCACCCGTCGACTCAGGATCGAGTATGTCAAAAGGTATAAGAAAGAGCATCAACTATTCCATTGAGACGGACCCATCAGAGGATGTGGCTCCAGTAGGAGGAGACCCGACTGAGAAATCATATGACAGAGACCCGTTTAAGGGTTCACTAGACTCCTGTGGACGGAAACGTAATTGAGGAAGTACAGAGTTTGGCACATCTAGATTTTCCCTACATTTCAGCATAATGTTAGGCCAGACTAGTAGACGGTGGGAAGACAAGGATGAAGGGCACACTTCACTATATAGACGACCAGATCAAGCTAAGGACCGATCGGCTACAGGTATACAAGTTCTTATTGGAATTTCCTATGTGCGTATGTAATTACTTCAGGGTAATACTAAATACTGATGAGCAGAAATCCTAAAGGGGATCCGTGACTTAAGTATTTGGATCTAACTGCGATTAAGGTGTTGTCACCACCATTGGGAATCTTGAAATCTAGGATAGAAGATAGTCATATACACAGATGAAAGGTGAATATTGAGGATTGAAAAGGCCAAAATAGCATTTGCTTAATCGGAAGAGTAAGAGATCCTTTCTAATTCGGAGGGAGATGCATTACGAGAATGTTTTGGAATCTGTTAAAACTTCAACTTGCTCTAGGTTATGTGAGGAAGGTCACGCAGTAAGGTGTATGCGATTATACCAGCACTAACGCACCGGATTTCATTGGAGTTTCAAGGTTAAGCGTGCGGGGGTGAGAGTAATACTAGGATGGGTGACCCCCTGGGAAGTATATTAAGAGTCCTACAAATTCATACATAAGAGACAGATGAGAAGCTAGAGTAGCCCAAGGGAAATTGGAGTATGCGGAGTGGTTAGAAACCCTAAAAGGTCGCGAAGGATGAGGCGGACTAGACCGACAAAGAGAAAGAAGGTGCATCACAGCTCTAGAATTAGGATGAGTTCGAATAGTATTGGGAGGTACTTTGTAAGCGAGGCGTTAGTACACACACACACACACACACACACACATATATATATATGTGTGTGTGTGTGTGTGTGTATGACATCCCATATCTAGCTGCGCCAACCGGTATGTGTGTCCCGAAACAACCGACGTTGCTATATCTCGAAGGCATCAATCGAACAGGGTAGTGAAGTTCAAGTGACAAATGTTACAAGGTAAGTTGATGTTATTTTCACTACAGGTTAGAGTTGGAAAGCCTTAATGCGAAAATATCAGGGAAAGGAAGAAAGTGAATATATAGAAAGTAAAGAGATTAGAATGTCATCAGAAAAAAAATGTGTAAGAAACGAGGGTGAGTGAAGCCTCCAAGAGGGACGATGGGTAAGGCAAGGGACTATTTGGATAAAATTTGAAGGTGGGCATGCGAAAGGGATAAAGTATGGTGGTATGAAACAAAAGATGAATGTGTGGGGATAGAAAACAGCCTTCGATAAGTGGGACTAAAGGATAGTGATCACAAATAGGGATGCGAAGTAAGAGAGAGAATGATCAGGCCTTGCAATGATACTAAGATTTTCAGCTCTCGAGAGGTATATAAAGGGATAAATGTGTAGTTATATTGACACGGTTTCCTCGAAAACGGAGAAGCTTTCCTAAAAGATGATTTAAGAATAGAACAGATTTGCATGCTTAAAGGAATTTTTCACATACTTCAAGGTCAATACTATAAAATAACAAGTGGAGAAGGGCACTCGAGGAGGAAGGAACTCAAGGAAAGTTTGAGGATGAAACCAGGAAAATGGGCTGGTCAGAAGGAGAGGAGAGAAGAAGAAGGGAAGAAAAGAAAAATTGAACAATCACCAAGGACAAGCGAGAGGATAATAAACTAATAATGCTAACCGGGAGGTAGTACATCAATGACATGGGATGAGGATAAGAAATGCCGAGATTTAATTATAAAGGAAATATAAGGATGTATGGGAAATATTCATGAGTATGGACTAGCCTTGGTGGCAGGAAGGAGAAGAAAGAAGAGGGTATATTTGCAAGGAATTCATGACACGAACAAGAAGTGGCAGAACACTGGAAGAACTACAATGCATAGGTGGGACACAAATAAGTAGTCAAGGAAAATTTCGGATAAGTGAGCTAAGTGAATAAAAGGATTGATAGTGGAAGGGGAAGAGTGTAGCGTATTAACCCTCAATGATATATTGTAGACGTAGAGTGAAACCGAAAAATCAGAGTAAGAAGAATTTCAGTGATAATAGTTGTGGAGGAAGACGAGGGATAAAAAGGGCAAAGTGTGACCAAACATTCCGTAAAATGTTTTGATGGATTCCAATGTTCCCATTAACCCATTGATTCGGGAAATGTTCAGTCATAAAAGGTAGAAGTAGAAAGGCTTTAAAGAAGGTAGCGAGAATGGATCTGTAATGCATAAGCGCTTCGTTTAAATGCAAGGCCCTCGATTAGCAGAAAGGAAAATAAGTCAAGCTATACGATGAGAGAATTCCGGTATTACAAGAGACCAAAGGAGTTGGAGGATCGTTAAGGTTGGCCGATGACTACTGATATCCATGCTCTTTCCCCCTTTTTAAGAACACCCTTAAAAAGGGGGAAAGAATGAGATCTAGTCCTGAAACGAGGTATGGCATTGTCAAAATTCCAAGGAAAGAAAGATGTTAGCTTAAAAAGGCCAAAAATTCAGGATGTAGTGGCATATCAAGAATGTATTAAGAGGGAGCAGGAACGAATTAAAGATAAGCGTACCACAAAGCGAAAAAGGAATTAAAATGGATCAAGAGAATACTTCATGCGGACGTGAGATATGATATTTCTAGACCAGGGAAGTTGTGCCACACCTAAATAGGTAGCAACGTATCCTAAAGAGTAATAAAGAGAGTAAGAAAGATCTGCAAGCTAACTACAAAGAGAATGACGAAATGGATGATCAGTACAAAGGACACTTTATGTCACAATCCAACCCCGTAGGCCGTGACTAGTGCCCGAACTGGACACTCGTATACATATCTGTTAAACATAATCAAACTGAAGCTGAACATCATATAGAAACTTTGTGAAAACATACGTCATCTCAAAACGTCACATACATATATCATGGTAACTTTGTCTCCCGAGGAGTCACAACTAATCAAAAGATATCATAATACACGGCGACAAGGCTTCCACAACGGAACATCCCCAAACATATACGCAAGCTGATAAGGCTGCCACTACATACAACATCCCAAAATGTATATATGCAAGCCGACAAGGCTACCACTACATACGGGAACGTCCCAAAATAAGTCATATAGGCATAACTGAACAACATCTATATACAACCCACACATATGTCTACAGACCTCTAAGAGTATCAACAGTAACATATGACGGGACAGGGCCCCGTCGTACCCCTGGATAACATATACATATACATCAAAGATCTGTATTAAAATTCTAGGCTCCGGAACAATGGAGCACTCCAAACAAAATCGAGTAGAAGTCCTAAGCCGAAGGATCACCAAAACGAGCATACAGTATGCCGCGGGCATGAAACGCCTTGCCCCCCGAAGAAAGGGAATTCGACGAGATATCTTGAGTATATAAAGCATGAAATACAATATGAAAGATCATAAGCGAAGTAAAGATTCCAGGAGACAAGTATGATAATCAAGAAATCACTGTACCTGTGCCTTATAAAACAAGTCATGCATATCATTATCATATACCGTACCCGGCCCATTATGGGACTCGGTGAATAAAGTCGTGTACACGTATACCGTACCCGGCCCATCATGGGACTCGGTGCCATAATCATATCATCGTATCATCATATCATCATATCATCATATAACGTACCCGACCCTCTAGTGAGGGACTCGGTGAATAATGTAGTGAAACTGCGCATGATAACATACCCGGCCCGGGACTCGGTGAATGATACAATAACAGTATGCACAAGTAGAATATCATGAGCAACCATATGCAACTATCATCTGAGACTCAATAGAATAAGTAGAATAAGCTAACACTCGAGTATCAAAGGCGATAGTCATGTTAAGATCTCTTTGAATGTCATTATGAACTATATCAAATAGAGCCTCAGGAATCATAGACATGTATCAAAATAATGCGAAACAACTTATGGAAGTCAAGGACATTAATCATTGTAGAGCCTTTAAGAATAGAAACTTTTACACACCAACTATTATCCAACGTATAGAAGACTCGAGGGGCAATAGCTCAATTACCTTATGAGTTCTAACATCACGAAGTGAATAAGAATCATGAATCACACTCGGAACTTATGAATAGAATTACTCCAAAACTCATATCGTACTTCACTTACATCTAAGACATGCCAAAAGAAAGAAAGGATAGCTTTACATACCTTTAGCGCTTATCCGTAACACAATACGTATATGCTGCCCAAAGTGTCTCAACCTATATTAAGACGTCAAGAATTATGGTTAAGCTACGGGAAGGTTCAAAACGTATTCCCAACGTTAATAGTTCCTTTCTAGAAAATTAGACGACGTTTCCCTTATATGCAAACCAACTACATAACAACCAAGCCAACATAAATAACCACACGTTCAAGTACTATATTGAGACTAACCAAGACAAGATTCGAGAACACCCCAAACAGCCCGCATGACATTCCAAACAGCCCACATATTACAACATTCGATAATAATCTACATACGACTACGACATATTCAAGTTATTCTTAATGATCCATAGTCATAACATTTTCATCGAAACGACCTTGTAACAAAATTTCAACCAATACAACAACACAATAAATACTCTTAACTATGCTTAATCTTCCAATTCAACAAGATTAACAACATGCTCAAGACAGCCCCTAATCACCACATAACAATGCCCAATAATCTCACGAACATCTAAAATATACCAAGCAAACCACATACGCTTCATATACGATATCTTATACGCTTCTTACTTCCAAGTTTGGTGATTCATATCAGCAACAACCCAACAACGACATCAACTACTATATGCAAGGGAACTATCTTAATATCACAACAAGTTCTAAAATGGCCCATGAATTCAATACAAGTTGCTAACATGATTTAAGCTTTCCTTTCACTTTAAACACATAATCCATAACAATAATAACAACAACAACAATCAAACCAATTCTAATTTAAACAATCTCCAATTTCGTCCATTTTCCACACCAACACTAATTATGCAATTTTCTTACTTCCAATTTCATCTAAAACAAATTAATCTCTTCATTACAACACCATTAACTTCAAATACACCATAAGAAGAAGAAATCTTACTTCAAATAAATTTGGGCAGATTCCATAATGACTTGCACCAGTTGCATCATTTCATCTTCTTCAATTTAAATCCCCAACCTTGCTGCTCCTTTTAGTACTTAGAACACCTTAGGAACTTAAATTTTTTATCAAGATCATGAACCAAATCAGCCATGGCCGTGAGCTGCCATGGCCATAAGTTTCTTTCTTTCAATACAAGGTGAATATTAGCAATTTATTGGTGTTGTAAAGAGCTATCCATGAGCTCAAGGTGCTGCTGCCATGGCCATGGTGCTCTCTCTCTCTCTCTCTAACTCAATTTGTGAAGATGAGAGCCTCTTTCTCTATTCTTCAACTTTGTGGCTGAATTATGAAATGTGAGTCATCCAATTTCTATATATATGTCGCCCATTTAGTTGACATGTGTCCAAAACATGACATGTGTCCCATTAACATCCATGACCCAATCATAATTGTCCATGTATTTTAGTGGGGCCCACTTAATAACTGATTAGGCTAGTTAATCCTAAATCCCCACTTAATAATCTAATCATGGTAAATTAATCCCAAATCTCCACTAATATTTCCACTAATTGTAATTAATAAGAAAACCGTGTAATTATTAAAATCGGGATTAAAAAGTCCTTGTCTCATGTCTCAAAATACTCTCGTCCTTGAACTTATGTCGAGTAGCTTACGAACAATCCAACGTACAAAAATACGGGATATAATGTTATGTCCCGTATTTTGTACATCGGGACAATCCGAGTTAACCACGATAAGTTAGGGACAAGACTATTTCGGGATACGAAGTCGAGACTTTTAACCACAACCTTGTTTTAAGACATAAGTTGCTTATGATTTTGTGGCATGGAATATTAAGGAAAAATTTGGGGTTAAAAGTGAATTATGGAAAGTTAATTAATTTCATGAAAATGGCCAAGTGGGCCGTGTGGCATGAGGTGGATTCCCACCCATGGTTTGGCTAATTTTAATTAGTCCAAGTTATGTGTGGGCCATGGACACATGGATGAGTATTATAAGTATGGGTAAGATGATTAATTGACCACATTTTTCATCTTCCAACCTTAGAAATTTCAAGAAACTTGGAGAAAACAAGAAAAGGCCATTCGGCCAAGCTTAACCGAGAAAGAGCAAGAAGAAAAGTTGATCAAAAAAATTATTTCTTCTAGCAATTCAACCAAGTGGAAGGTTCTTATTAAAGTAGAGTAGTTGTTGGAACAAACAAAACACTCATTCTTGCAAGAACATGCCTTAGCCGAGTGAAGGAATTGAGTGAAGAAGGTAAGGTTCAATCTTCTCTTTTATATGATATGGATGGTTTGTGTATGTTGTAGCATGTAGAAATGAATGAAATTCATAAAAATATGGATGTTGATGTTGTACCGTGTATATTGATGTTTGGCCATGCATATATATGATGTTGTATAGGAATGGTGAATTAATTGTATTTAGCATGTTTGGGTGTTGTTGTAGTGTGGGGAAATGGATGAAAATCATGGAACTTGTGTGTTGAGGTGTTGGCCGAAAACGGTTGTTTTGTATGTTAGGGAATGAACTAATTTTATTTAGTATTCTTGGGTTGTTGTGTTGTGGATTCTAGGATGCAAATGAAAGTTTAATGGTGCAAATTGAAGTTATAATCGTTTGTGACTTGTTGTGGGTTAACAAACTTTTAAGCTAGTTTCTTGTAATTATGGGAATGATATTGTCAATGTGTGAATTGTTGGTGTAGTTGATGAATTTGGAAGAAAGAATGTGTTGTTGTGTTGATCTCGGGTTTGGGGTGATTTCGGGTGGCATTGTATATTGTTTGGATTATTTGAAATATTGTGCGGATTGTTTAAAGCGTCCTTGAATCTTGTTTGAATGCTCTAGGATTAGTACTTGAATGTATAAGCATTGGCGTTGACTTGATTGGGCGTATGTCACGACCCAGCCCCGTAGGCCGTGACTAGTGCCCGAGCTAGGCACTCGTACCCACCTATCGGTTATAATCAGGTCACAGCAAATATGATAAGAACTTGTACGTACAGAAGGGCACGACATCGCGCACACATATATACACATATGTCATATATATACGTAACACATACACAACCGTACGAGCTACCCACAACCCACACTTATGTCTACGAAAAGCCTCATTAAAACAGAACCATATGATGGGACAGGGCCCCGCCGTACCCTGAATAAATATATACACATATAACAAAAGAGTCTGTACCAAAATCTGGGCTCCGGACAAGGGAGCTCTCCAAAATAGCTGAGTAGTGATCCTAAGCTGGCGGCTCACCCAAACGAGTATCTGTACCTGCGCGGCATGAAACGCAGCCCCCGAAGAAAGGGGTGATGCACGAATATGTACCGAGTATGTAAAGCATTAAGCACGAAACCGAATCATACGGAAATAAAGAGGCGTAAAAGTAAGACAAGAACTTAACTCATAAAGCTTACCTCGAACGTAAATCATGCTTATCAAAATCATTAATGGACTGAGTAACATAAATAAAGAAATCATCATGAACATATGCGTACATAACATGCCCCGGCCCTCTAATGAGGGACGCGGTAAGTAAAATCATCATATATATATATACATGTAACGTGCCCCGGCCCTCTAGTGAGGGACGCGGTGAATGGAATCATCATATGCCATCCTGGCCACCTCCCCGTCATCACATCATCATCATATATATATATATATATATATATATACGCGCCCCGTCCCTCTAGTGAGGGACGCGGTGAACAATGCAAAGGAATTGCTCGAATACATGCCCGGCCCGGACGCGGTGAAAGAAATAGCAACAGCTCACACGAGCGAGTAGTGAGAAACCATATGCACATAAATCATTTCAAAGACTCGATGAAATAAGTTAGGCGAACCATCATTTGAAAATCGGAACAATAGTTATCTCAAGTACCTTTCGGACATCTCTCAAATTATCAAACCGGACTTAGAAATCATAATTACATACCGGAGTCATATGCGGAGAAATCCTCATTTAAAATGCATAAAAATCACAACCTAAGCTTATTAAGTAAGTAAGAAATCCGTACTCGGGAGTTAAGGTGAAAGTAATACTAAGTTTTTCTTAAAGGTCATTAAGGATAATCATAGAAAAGCCGCGGACCCCACGGACGGGTGTCACCCCCATCCGAGCCTGCCTACGAAAGTTGGGGGAATATTATGTCTCATGAAGTTACCTATTAGGTTTCGGGGCGATCCGAGCTCATTTGCAAAAGTTACGAGCGTTTGAAGTTCGGGACCTTTTAGTAGTAAAATTCTTTATAAGACTTATGAAATTCAATCATTTGAAAACATAAGAACTTTAGTTAGCTACACTAAAAGAGTAAATTTTGGAAGCGAATAAGATGCGTATATGAGCTCGGATCTCGAGAGTGGAGTTACCCCGAGGCTCGTGTCATAGCCTAATTAATACTAGGACATGCCAAAAGAAGAAAAAGTTACGCCTTACATACTTCTTCCGCTCTCAAGCCAAGTCAAGCCTCAAGTCTCGGGCGCTCCAAGATCTACATAACGCCAACACACAAAACATTAACCATAAGCATTGAGGCATTCCATTCCAATGAACATTAAATTCTACAAAAATTTCGGCAACATTTCCCCTATAAATACAACACCCCGAGAATTCAACTCGGCCAAATTCAACAACAACCAAACCAACAACCAAGCTACAACATCAATAATCAATTCAAAATACATTCTAACATTAATAGCTCTTTCTACATAATCCAACAACATTCATTATATTCCATTATACTTACCTCAACCGCTTACATTCGAACCAATATCAACGCTTATATATTCGATTACTAATCCAAAACCATTCAAACAATATTCAAGAATACTTTAAACAATTTACACAATATTTCCAACAATCCAACCATCACTCTAATCCACCCAGAAATCCTCCCCAAACCCGAGAACAACACCAACATACTTCCTTTCTCCAAAACTCATAAACTACATCAACAATCTATATGTTAACAATGTCATTACCATAAATACAAAAATTACATAAGAGGTTACATTGCCTTCCAAATCAGCCCACAACCATCACAACTTCAAATTGATTCATTAAACTTTCATTATCAACATAGAATCCACATAACAACAACAACCAAAACGCTTAATAACATCAATTCATTCCTTGCCATATACAACCCTATACATACGGCCAACACCCTCCATGCCAATTTCATGATTTTCATTCATTTTCCACACATTACAACAACACACAAACATGCTAAATACACTTAATTCATTACCCCTACACAACACTACACCCACACGGCCAAAACCACATATGCACGGTTTCACTCCAACATGTAATATTTCCATGATTTCATTCCTTTTAGCATACTACAACACATATAAACCATTCATAACACATAAAACACAAGATTAGACTTACCTTCCTTCACAACTTCTCCACTTGCCTAAAGTTGGCCAAGGATGAAAACGAGTAATCTATCGCTTGAAACAACCACTCCACATTAATAAGCACCCTTCAATTGGTAGGAAAACTAGAAGAAATTATTTTTGGGATGAAGATTTTTGCACTTCAAATTCTCATGGTCTTGGCCGAATAGGCCCTTTAGTTTCTCCTCTCCAATTTTTCTTGAAATTTCTAGAGTTGAAGTGAAGAAATGAGATGACTTAGTCATCTTTTATTAACACTTATTAGCCAACCATGTGGCCATGGCCCACACTCCATGTGGCCGGCCACATGGCCCTTTATTTTCTTTTTTTTTGAATTTTCCACTTTCCAAAAATAGAATACTTACTAAAAATGGAATTTGACCCCAAATATTTCCTTAACATTTCCATGCTAGTAAAATCATACACAACTTATGCTTTTAAAGCAAACAAAAGTCTCTACCTCATATCTCGGGATAGCCTTGTCCCCAACTTATCGTAATTCACCCATATTGTCCCGTTGTTCAAAATACGGGATATAACATCCTTCCCTCCTTAGAACATTCGTCCTCGAATGTTCAACTAGTCTCGTGAGGTCTTATGAGGATTCTGTCACACCCCGACCTTACTAGGGTGTGATGGGCACCCGACCCCATATCTGGAGCCGAGCGAACCCACTGACTCTTATTACATATATAGACTCCCTTAGACTTTTACATTAATAAGAATGGGAACGTAGTAACACCTTCAGAAATTTTCTCTTGTACTCAATTCAAACAAAATCTATATTTATACGAAACATATAACATAACACTTATGACACATCGGCTGGTGGAGCCGCTGGCCGACTGACTCTCTATGCCCACAACTCTGTCTGCAAAGTCTCTAACTGCAATCATAAATCTTAGCATATAAGCTCTGACTCGGCTACACTCCAGAGCGAAGGGAGCTCGCCAACTACGCTGGAACATCTTTTATGCTAACTTCGCATCATCTGGGTGTACCTGCGCGGCATGAAACGCAGCCCCCGAAGAAGAGGGGTCAGTACGAACAATGTACTGAGTATGTAAGGCATGAATAGTAACATAGTAAGAAATGTACCTATGAACAATAACTACATGGAAACATAGAACATATCATAGGATAGCGGAGTAACCTGTGCATATGAGTGCCCCTGGTGGCGGATGCCATGCATGCTTATCTTTCTTTTTTTTAAAAACATTTATTTCATATATATAGAAAATAGAATATATCATATTGCCGAGGCGTCGGCAGCCGATCCATTTAACCATAGATATATATATATCCCGCGTCCGGGACAACATTAGCCGATATGGGATTTGCCTGAACCAATGCGGGATTTGCCTAAATCAATGCGGGATTTGCCTAAGGCAAGTCTTATACTTACCCCCCACTCGGGACTCGGCGTTATCACCGAGTTTGCTAGTATTGGGTTTGCCCCACCATTGGGTTTGCCCCACCACCGCCTTTACCAACGATCGGGTGGATAGCGTCTATAGCGCTCTGCCCTTTTTCCCATCTTCCCCATATACATATATATACATATACATATACCACGACATGCAGGAGAGCCCAAGGAAGAGCTATAACCCCATCGGAGTGACGTAAGGTCGGTAACCTCCGATTATATTATGGAATAACTATGGGCGCTTGTCTCACCTTGAAGGAACGGTTAATATAAGGCGAGACTATTAGTAGAAAGTAATATCATGAGAAAACATAAAACAGGATCATAAGGCGTTGTTTCGTATACTTTGGAATCTTTTAAAAAGTCATCATTCATGAATAGAGTAGAGGATTCAAGAAATAGCTCAACGTTCTCATATCGTCATTGAAATCATGAACTTGGAACCTTCAATCATGGAATCATCATTTTCATATTCATCATATAAGCATTTTCTTCCTTGACATCATCCATGTCATTGTAGAACATATTCATCGTCCTTGTCGTAAAGCTTACTTTGCCATAAATCTTTGTTTTGGGAAAATACGGGCACTTTGGAAAACATTTACGAGCTATCGGAGGAGAAGAATCATGCTTTGGAATCAATGGATTTGTTAAAACAACTATTATTTAGTAGTCGCAATAATAACCAAAAGCTTTCCTTAACTATAGAATGAAAATAAGCCAAATGGGACAATAGGGGAGAATTCGGGAATAGTGGGCCCACCTCGAGTCAGCTGAGGTGGCGTACACAATTTACGTGCGTTAAGCTTTATGGAGTCACTTATGAAGGTCTAAGGATCACTCGGTTCCATTTGGGCAAGTTAGAGATGTTTAAACTGTCACACCCCAATCTTGATCAGGGTGTGATGGGCACCCGACCCTTACCTAGGGTCGAGCGAACCCTCTGACTCTCATTCCATGCGTAAAATTTTTCCTCTAAGTCAAATACACACATGACAAGGCTTACTAAAAATATTCTTTACGTTTCCGAGCAAATCGAATTTGTAATCGTATAAAACTTGTATCATAATACAAAACACATTGGCCTATGAAGCCACCGATGCAACTTCGACTCGGTACCCACGACTCGTCCGCAAAGTCTCTAACCGTAATCGAAATCCTAGCACGTGTGTGCTCGACTCGGCTACACTCCGGCCAAATGGAGCTTGCCAACTTTGCTGGAACATCTTCTATATTAACTTCAACCCGTACGTGTACCGCGCGGCATGAAACGCGGCCCCCGAAGAAGAGGGTCGATACGAGCAATGTACCGAGTATGTAAGACATGAATAATAATACGTACAGAACATAAGTATGAACAATGAGCATGATTATAGAATCTGTGATGAGATAAGAGGATAACCCGTACATATGGATGGTAAACATAGACATATGAAGCATATCATAGGTTGAAAGAAACTTTATACGTGCGTGCCGCTGAGGGCGGATACCATGCATGCCTAGCTTCTTTTCCTTTTTTTTTTTTGAACACGGTGTCTCTTATTCTTGTACATAGAAAACAGATACCTTTCGGAAAACGGTACTTTTTACTCGCATTTACGTACGCCCGAATTCATCGGCTCTCCCACCCCCCTCCCCAACAGTGTCCCAAGTATATCATATTATATATATATCATACATCACATAACAGACGCCGCGTACGGCTCTCCCATATCCCGCGTCCGGGATGATAAGCCAGCTGAATCAGGTGGACACAGTTGCCCTTCCCCCTTCCCCATATACATATACATTCATCAATATCATGTATCATATACATTATCATATAAACAGCATGCATGGGAGCCCAAGGAAAGTCATGTACCTATCGGAGTAACGTAAGGTCGGTAACCTCCGATGATGTTATGGAATAACCATGGGCGCTTGCCTCACCTTGAAGGAACAATTAATTTAAGGCGAGACTAACAATGGAGAGCGACATTATGAGAAAACATGGAATCGGATCATAGGACATCATATGCGTTTATCTGTAGACTTCGAAATCTTTAGGAAATAATACCATAGCTAGGGAATAGAACCAAAGATCAAGGACTGGTTTATCACTTTCATACTCGCTTTAGATTCTTGACTTAAGGCTCATAGTCAAGGAGTCATCCTTGTCATGCTTATCATAGACATGTTCCTCCCTTTACATCATTGTTATCACTTTTATCATGGAAATATTCCCCTTAGAACGAGCTGAACATTTGTCGGTGGGTAAACGGAGCACTAAAGAAAATTCGGGGACAATGGGCCCACCTCAGGTCAAATGAGACGGCGTACACAGTTGACGTATAATACGTTTCATGACAAGACTTATGAGAGTTTTAGGGTAGTCGGATCTTATTTATGCAAGTTCTAGAGGTCTAGGAAGTTTTCCCACATTTTGCACAATTCCTATTTCAATTTTACTGAATGAATAGTAACTAATTTCAATCTCGGTTTTCTAGGAAAGGAATTATCCCCGAGGCCCGTGTTCAAGCCTACTACGTCTAAGACATGCCAAAGAAGGAAAGTGAAGTCTTACATACCTTTTTCCGCTCCTTCTGCTACTCCAAATCCGGGTTGCAAATCCACCAAAATCTACGATTTGGTCATGTTTACCAAATGATGATTAGTGCACTTCGAATTAGATTCTTAAATGAAACTTGGCTACCGAAATTTCGGCAACATTTCCCCGTAAATATACCTTGCCACCAAGTTTAACTTGGCCGATTTCAATCAACCAACGATCCCGGGAATACAACCCGGCCAAACTAACAACATTACCAACAATCATACTAATAATTTCAATCAACATACTACTTCCTTCAAGACTTTCCAACTCCAATAAAAACAATAACAACCTTGTGATTTATATTCCAACAACACCATACTAACATCATTGTCTTCCATACCGCAAGAACATTACATTCAATTAACATAAACTTTTATTTGCACATGAAATCCACAACCAAACTTTCCATTCATCATACCCTTCCATCACCCATACCACTCGGCCAATACTCACATATATGCATATTTTTCATGAATTTTCATCCTTTTCTTTACATTACAACAACAACAACAACAACAACATGCTATATAAAATCAACCCATCCTTCCATGCACACAACACACTACACGGCCACACCATGCATACACGGCCACATCCATAATTTCTACATTTCACGCTTTCCATTTATTTCCATCATAAAATACATAACAACAACAATTAAAATTCTACATAAAAATTGAATCATCACTTCCATACCATGCAAGCACCTACACGGCCACATGCACAACACAATTTATTTTCATGATTTTCATTCATTTTCACCTACTACAACACTCAACAACATGCATAGACCATCCATAACACGTGAGAAGAGACTAAACCTTACCTTTTTCCTTCAACTTCTTCACTTGACTATGGTGCGAAAACGATGAAACGAATGCCCTATCTTCCGAAACAACTATACCACGTTGTAGAGGACCCTTGAATTGGTAGGAATACATGAAGAAAATAATTTTTGGAGCGAAATTTCTCATGGCCAAATTTCCATGGGTTGGCCGAACCCCATGGCTTCATGCTCTCCTCTTTCTTTTGTTCTTTCTTCCTCCAAATTTGTTGAATTAAAAGATGACTTAATATATATACATGCCTTCCACCATTTTTTTCCATATTTGCATTTAAGCCCCTCAAGTATGGTCTTATATCCTCCTTCTCCCTCTCTAGAATTTTCTTCTTTTTTCTTGATTTTTCCTTCCTTTTCTTGAATTTTCTTACTTGGTCAAAGATGACCAAATGTCTTCCCTTGCACACTTTAGTCCCTCATTTATTTACACTTTGCCCCCTTTTCATTTTTTTTCTAGAGCTTTCTTCCCTTTTTCTTGAAATTTAATAAAGAAGGTCAAGTGTCTTCTTATATAAGATTTGGCCCTCCAAGGATTTTTCTTGAACCTTGTGAAATTACCATTTTACCCCTCGCCTTTCACATTATTCCCATGACGCCACTTGCAAATTTTTCCTTTTTACCCTTAGCCTTTCTCAATATTTCCATACCACCAATGTCTATAAATAATATTCCTAACAGCTCGTTTATTAAAATTATTTAGAACATAGTCTTGTCCTTAGCTTTTCACCATTGGCTCGGAATATTCCAATGTACAAAAATGCGAGGTGTAACATCCTTCCCCCCTTTTAGAACATTCGTCCTCGAATGTTCAACTAGCCTTACAGGGTCGCATAAGCACCTCGGGGGAGCTCCCTTTTCAAAGCTATTTCCATCCTTCATATTAGCTCTTAAGCTATCCAATACCGTTCTCTTTGTCATACTCTTTCTCTTCATATACGTCCATTTTCCCAACGTCGCACTACTCAAAGTTTGTGCGAACTTCTCATATTACCTTAAACATTATCCGGACTTCTATCCACTCATTGTCGGTTTCCCCGACCTTACTAATTTACTTCGGTAAAGGGTCTCCTTAGCGTACTCAAGCGTTCATGTCAAATACACTACCGTATCAACTCTGTCTATATCTCATTCTTACATTCCTCTCACCCGCTTCCCCCCTTTTTGGGGTGTACCTATACCATTATCCATTTATACTCCGTTTCATATCCTCATTCCCAATCTCAATCTATGGTAGAATAATAATAACTTACTTTGCAACACTTGTACCATTTACTCTTCTTTGTCACTCTCGAGCTTCGGTACCCTTACTCATTAATGCCTTTTTATCGTAACCGATTCTTGGGACTCACGTGTCCACATACAATCATGTTTGGGATATCCTACACCTTCATATATACATATGTATAACTATTATTAACTAGCCCACAAAATACGTCCAAACGCTGTTCAAGCCTATCCTAATTCTCAAGGCTGTGATGCACTTCCTGTCTCTTTACCAAGCAAGTTTGCCTCGTCCTACGCGTCTTCTTATGGTCTCCAATCATCTCATATGCTCTAATTTCCCTTAGGCTACCCTAACTTCTCATTTGTCTCTTAGGTCTGAATATATCGAATTTCCCGCATACTTCCCAGGGGGTCACCCATCCTAGAATTGCTCTCCCGAGCACGCTTAATCTCGAAACTTTGGTAAAATCCGGTGCCTTAATGCCGATATATTCGCGTCCACTTCCTCATATGCCCTTTATTACCTGATCTAGAGCCAACCGAAACGTTACAGCTTCCGGGACGTTTTCATAATACGTCCTTCCTTTTACAATGACTGTTTTGCCCCTTTTCTCTTCTCAATATTCACTTTCCGCCCGGTGTATATCTATTTTCCTATCTGGCTCCTAGCTTCACATAACAAAACAAATATATCCCTCCAGTCCTACCTCTTTTGACTTTCACGTCATCCCTCGCCTTTTTCCGCCGATACTGGATGCCTGCGGAATTCCACGATTAGTATAAGGGATCTTATCTCCTATGACTTGGCTCTATCGCACGATCACATGACAGAAAGAAGGTCAACCATTCCTAGATGCCCCGTAGCCTCCTGTTTATAAATGTGGCCGGCTTCACACCCATAAACAGGACTCTACCGGACACGACTTTGCAGACAACCCTTGGACCGACCTGCTCTGATACCACTTTGTCACACCCCAATCTTGATCAGGGTGTGATGGGCACCCGACCCTTACCTAGGGTCGAGCGAACCCTCTGACTCTCATTCCATGCGTAAAATTTTTCCTCTAAGTCAAATACACACATGACAAGGCTTACTAAAAATATTCTTTCTGTCGCTTTCCGAGCAAATCGAATTTGTAACTGTATAAAACATGTATCATAATACAAACTGACACATTGGCCTATGAAGCCACGCGACGGACTATCGGTACCCACGACTCGTCCGCAAAGTCTCTAACCGTAATCGAGAAATCTGGCACGTGTGCTCGACTCGACTACACTCCGGCCAAATGGAGCTTGCCAACTTTGCTGGAACATCTTCTATATTAACTTCAACCCGTCTGGGTGTACCTGCGCGGCATGAAACGCAGCCCCCGAAGAAGAGGGGTCAGTACGAGCAATGTACTGAGTATGTAAGACATGAATAATAATACGTACAGGAACATAAGTATGAACAACAGTACCATGGGATTATAGAATCTGTGATGAGATAAGAGGATAACCTGTACATATGGACGGTAACTGCATAGACATATGAAGCATATCATAGGTTAAAAGAAACCTGTACATGTGCGTGCCGCTGAGGGCGGATACCATGCATGCCTAGCTTCTTTTCCTTTTTTTTTTTTGAACACGGTGTCTCTTATTCTTGTACATAGAAAACAGATACCTTTCGGAAAACGGTACTTTTTACTCGCATTTACGTACGCCAAATTCATCGGCTCTCCCACCCCCTCCCCAACGTTGTCCCAAGTATATCATATTATATATATATAATACATCACATAACAGACGCCGCGTACGGCTCTCCCATATCCCGCGTCCGGCATCCCGCGTCCGGATGATAAGCCACCCGAATCGGGGGACACGGTTATCCTTCCCCATTCCCCATATACATATACATTCATCAATATCATGTATCATATACATTATCATATAAACAGCATGCATGGGAGCCCAAGGAAAGTCATGTACCTATCGGAGTGACGTAAGGTCGGTAACCTCCGATGATGTTATGGAATAACCATGGGCGCTTGCCTCACCTTGAAGGAACAATTAATTTAAGGCGAGACTAACAATGGAGAGAGACATTATGAGAAAACATGGAATCGGATCATAGGACATCATATGCGTTTATCTGTAGACTTCGAAATCTTTAGGAAATAATACCATAGCTAGGGAATAGAACCAAAGATCAAGGACTGGTTTATCACTTTCATACTCGCTTTAGATTCTTGACTTAAGGCTCATAGTCAAGGAGTCATCCTTGTCATGCTTATCATAGACATGTTCCTCCCTTTACATCATCGTTATCACTTTTATCATGGAAATATTCCCCTTAGAACAGTTACAACATTTGTCGGTGGGTAAACGGAGCACTAAAGAAAAAATCCGGGGACAATGGGCCCACCTCGGTCAAATGAGGCGGCGTACACAATTGACGTATAATACGTTTCATGACAAGACTTATGAGAGTTTTAGGGTAGTCGGATCTTATTTATGCAAGTTCTAGAGGTCTAGGAAGTTTTTCCCACATTTTGCACAATTCTATTTCAATTTTACTTGAATGAATAGTAACTAATTTCAATCTCGGTTTTCTAGGAAAGGAATTATCCCCGAGGCCCGTGTTCAAGCCTACTACGTCTAAGACATGCCAAATAAGGAAAGTGAAGTCTTACATACCTCTTTCCGCTCCTTCTGCTACTCCAAATCCGGGTTGCAAATCCACCAAAATCTACGATTTGGTCATGTTTACCAAATGATGATTAGTGCACTTCGAATTAGATTCTTAAATGAAACTTGGCTACCGAAATTTCGGCAGCATTTCCCCGTAAATATACCTTGCCACCAAGTTTAACTTGGCCGATTTCAATCAACCAACGATCCCGGGAATACAACCCGGCCAAACTAACAACATTACCAACAATCATACTAATAATTTCAATCAACATACTACTTCCTTCAAGACTTTCCAACTCCAATAAAAACAATAACAACCTTGTGATTTATATTCCAACAACACCATACTAACATCATTGTCTTCCATACCTGCAAGAACATTACATTCAATTAACATAAACTTTTATTTGCGACATGAAATCCACAACCAAACTTTCCATTCATCATACCCTTCCATCACCCATACCACTCGGCCAATACTCACATATATGCATATTTTTCATGAATTTTCATCCTTTTCTTTACATTACAACAACAACAACAACAACATGCTATATAAAATCAACCCATCCTTCCATGCACACAACACACTACACGGCCACACCATGCATACACGGCCACATCCATAATTTCTACATTTCATGCTTTCCATTTATTTCCATCATAAAATACATAACAACAACAACAATTAAAATTCTACATAAGAATTGAATCATCACTTCCATACCATGCAAGCACCTACACGGCCACATGCACAACACAATTTATTTTCATGATTTTCATTCATTTTCACCTACTACAACACTCAACAACATGCATAGACCATCCATAACACGTGAGAAGAGACTAAACCTTACCTTTTTCCTTCAACTTCTTCACTTGACTATGGTGCGAAAACGATGAAACGAATGCCCTATCTTCCGAAACAACTATACCACGTTGTAGAGGACCCTTGAATTGGTAGGAATACATGAAGAAAATAATTTTTGGAGCGAAATTTCTCATGGCCAAATTTCCATGGGTTGGCCGAACCCCATGGCTTCATGCTCTCCTCTTTCTTTTGTTCTTTCTTCCTCCAAATTTGTTGAATTAAAAGATGACTTAATATATATACATGCCTTCCACCATTTTTTCCATATTTGCATTTAAGCCCCTCAAGTATGGTCTTATATCCTCCTTCTCCCTCTCTAGAATTTTCTTCTTTTTTCTTGATTTTTCCTTCCTTTTCTTGAATTTTCTTACTTGGTCAAAGATGACCAAATGTCTTCCCTTGCACACTTTAGTCCCTCATTTATTTACACTTTGCCCCCTTTTCATTTTTTTTTTCTAGAGCTTTCTTCCCTTTTTCTTGAAATTTAATAAAGAAGGCCAAGTGTCTTCTTATATAAGATTTGGCCCTCCAAGGATTTTCTTGAACCTTGTGAAATTACCATTTTACCCCTCGCCTTTCACATTATTCCCATGACGCCACTTGCAAATTTTTCCTTTTTACCCTTAGCCTTTCTCAATATTTCCATACCACCAATGTCTATAAATAATATTCCTAACAGCTCGTTTATTAAAATTATTTAGAACATAGTCTTGTCCTTAGCTTTTCACCATTGGCTCGGAATATTCCAATGTACAAAAATACGAGGTGTAACATAAACAATTATTTCAATAAAACACACCAATCTTAATTCAACTCTATTGAATGAAAAAGGGGAAATTTCAAGTTCGGATTTCTAGGAATGGAATCATCCCCGAGGCGCGTATTCAAGCCTATTATGTCTAAGACATGCCAAAGAAGGAAAGTGAAACCTTACATACCTTTTTCCGCTCCTTACGCTCCTCCAAATTCAAGTTCCAATTTCGCCAACATCTACAATTTGGTCATATTTACCAAATGTTAACTTGAGCATCTAGAAGTAAATTCTCAAAGTAACACTTGTCTACCAAAATTTCGGCGACATTTCCCACAGAAATACTCCATCCCACCAAGTTCAACTTGGCCAATTTCAATCAACAACAATCCGGGAATTCAGCCCGGCCAAACCATCCATAATAACGCCAATAATCATACTAACAATTTCAATAATCAACCCAAAGCACATTCTAACAATTTAATCGACATACTACTCCCTTCAAGATCTTTTAACTCCAATAAGAACAATGACAGCTTAATAATTTACACATTAACAACATCATACTAACAACATTATTCTCCATAAACCCATGAAACTATATACAACTCTCATCAACTTCGGCAACATGCTACAATAATTGCAACTTCACTTAAATCATTTAGACCTTCATTAACAACATAGAATCCATGGCGATATCAACCTCAATTGCTAAATGAAATTAATTCATTCATTTTTCAATTCCACAACATGCATGAATTATTCTTTCAACTATAAGAAATCATACTAATATCTCACTAACTTCTTCCATAATCCTCAAACAATCACAATTTCATTTCTAACCATTAAATCCTCATTTCCCATCATAGAATCCACAATTACAACAATCAACATACCAAATAAAAATTAACTCATCATCTCTACGCAACACTATTCCATTCGGCTACACCACACACATGCATATTTCATGAGTTCCATTCTTTTCTAAATACTACAATATTCACAAATCATCTATAACACATAGGAAAGGGAATTAAACCTTACCTTCCTCCACTTGTCTTCTCACTTGGCTAGAGTTTCCAACTTACACAACCAATGCTTTTCTTATTCCAACAACTCTTCCATATTGTAGAGGGCCTTCCATTCACTTGAAATGCAAGAAGAAAATAATTTTGGAGCAATATTTCATGGGGGCAAAATCCCCCCGCCTTGGCCGAACCACCTTCCTCTTCTCTTCTTTCTTTTTTTTTGTTCTTTCTTCAAATTTCTTGAATTAAAAGATGACATCCCATATATACATGTCTTCCACCAATTTTCCATATTTACACTTAAGTCCCTCAAGTATGGTCACATGTCCCCCTTCTCCCTTTCTAGAATTTTCTTTTTTTTTCTTGATCTTTCTTTTCTTAAAATTCTTTTAACAAAAGATGACTTATTTGTCATCATTTCCATACTTTTTCTTGAAAATTAATAAAGAGGACCAAGTGTCTTCTTATGTAAGTTTTGGCCCTTCAAGAGTTTTCTTGAACTTTTAGTAAAATTACCATTTTACCCCTAGTCTTCCACATTATTCCCATGATGCCACTTTACACATTTCCCTTTTTACCCTTAGCCTTTCTCAATATTTCCATACCTCCAATGTTCATAAATAATATTACTAACAACTTGTACATTAAAATTATTTCAGAACATAGTCTTGTCCTTAACTTCTCACCATTAACTCGCAATATCCGAACGCACGAAATACGGGCTATAACATCCTCCCCCCCTTTAGAACATTCGTCCTCGAATGTTCAACTGATCTTACGGGGTATTGCAGCGCTTCGGGGGAGTCCCGTTTATAGTTATCCTTTCCTTCGAGCCTATTCCTTATCTGTTACCCTATTTTTGTCACGACCCAACTCCGTAGGCCGCGACTCGTGCTCTAGTTGGGCACTCATACGTACCTTACCCTAAATTAGCAAAATATTAAAGACAAACAGAAATAATAATTCAATAAGGACAAGTGGGCACCGCACGATGGCCGATAAGGCCGTCACAAAACATAGATAAACTCTAATCGTACGCAATCTCACGAAACATATACGAACCCACACCACATGTCCTACGTACCTCTAGAACCAAACATAATCATATGACGGGACAGGGCCCCGTCGTACCCCAGAATGAATATGCACAAATGCAACAGAAAATTTTATACCAAAATACGGGCCCCGGACAAAGGAGCACTTCAACCAGCTGAGCAAACAACCTAGGCGGCGAATCAGCAAATCAGATGTCTGTACCTGCGTGGCACGAAACGCAACCCGAAGAAAGGGGTCGGTACGGAAAATGTACCGAATATGTAAAGCGAGAGAATGTAATAAATAAAATTAAAATCGAACGGAATGTGCGGAAAGCAACCGAGATGCATAAGTAATCAAAAATGCGTATCGAAATCATAAGTAATGCGTACGAGAAAAATATATGCTAAAGCCGGCCCGTTAGGGACTCGGTGAATTGAACGAACATAAAGCGCCCCCCGTCTCCCGGCGCCAAAACACATCATACTTGAGTAGGGAATATCTCCGAAACAAATCATAACATACCAAATGGCCATATCGAACATAATCGGCGGATGTCGACGCATAAGCGTACATGGCACATCATACACCACAACCCATGCACACGTATATACACCCCCTCACACGGGCGCGGCGAACAATGCGAGACATACGCTTGAGAACATATCCTGGCCCGGGCTCAGTGTGGGAAATATTGAGGCATCCACGAGTGGAGTAGTGAGAAACTAATGCAATAAAAATAACATATATATTTCCAGAGACTCAATGAGGCATAGCGAATGACAAATCAAAGTGATGAAATCGGACGGAAGCATAGTACGTACCTTTCGGACATCACGGTAGGTTATGTCGGGACGAACGTTCGGATTCGTGATACGGTATCAAAATGCATCATAGGACTTAACGGAATATTTAAAACGATTTTTAAGTAATAAATAGAGGAGTAGTTAAAACGTTTCCTTTAAAGCCGCTCGAAGACAAGTCATAAACACAGAAGGGTAAAATCGGAAATAGTGGGCCCACCTCGGTCAAATGAGGTGGCGTACTTAAATCACGTTCGTTGAACTTCATAATATCATTAGTAAGTGTTTTAGAGTGATCGGATTAGATTTGTACAAATTCTAGATGTCTAAAATCAATCTAGTCAAATGTGACCTAATTAGGTTCAATTAGTTGAATGAAAAAGGCTCAATTTTAGATGTAGATTCCGAGAGATAGGAGGAGCGACTCAAGGGCCAAATCCGAAGCTAACACACCTAAGTCGTGCCATGAAAAGGAAATGAAAAGCTTTACATACCTTTCTTGTCCTTTGCACTTGCCAAAACTTCAATCCCGTTTCGTCAAAAATCTGCAAATGGTCACTTTGACCAATTACTATTCATGAGACTTAGGAATTCTATTCTTGACCAATACTTGTCTATAAAAATTCGGCGACACCTCCCCTATAAATACGACACCCGAGAATTAAACTCGGCTCAAAACAATCAACAACAACTTGACAACAACATCAACAACCACAACAAAACACAATATGATACAACTAATCAACTTTCCAACACAATGCAATAACTTCCATTCCAACTTCACATGTCCAAATCAATACCATCATATTCACATTCATTACTAACTAGAATCGTTACAATGCCATTTGGGAGCATTTCATACCATTTTTGCAATATATACACAAATTACACAAAATACACAACTTTCCACCAAAGTCATAATTTATCCAAAACTTCTAATCTTCAACATACATATTCATAACATATTTCCATCTTCCAAGTTCATCAACAATCATCATAATTCACACTCTAACAACTTAATTATCATAAGAACATAAAATCATACTAAGACGACATAAGCTTCTACATTCCATTTCAATGCTAACTTTCATCATTTTACCTTCATTTGCATTGCACGGATCGCCACAACACAACTAACATATTAAACAAACTTAATTCATTTCCACCCCAACTTCCATGTACCACACGGCTATACCATGCATTTCCATATTCCACCAACTTCATCCAACTTTCATTTCCAATATAAATTCCATCATAACCACAACTAAAATTCAACATAAAATTCAACCCATCCTAACTACACAACACTACATATATTCGGCCACATGCACACATGCACTTCCGCCATGCAAACTTCCATATTTCTATCTATTCTACTCATTTCCATATATTACAACACAAACAAACCTTCAAAACATAATTAGAAGGGATGAATTCTTACCTTTTTCTCAATCTTCTTCAATTGAGTAAAGTTGTCCATTTGAAGAAACAAGTCCTCTTCCTTCCAAACCAACTACACTAGGTTGTAGAGGACACTTAATTTAGTAGGAAAACCACAAGACAATAATTTTTGGATCAAAATTTTTGAAGGGGAATTTTGGAGAGTCATGGCCGAATGGCCTTTGTTTTGCTCCTCTTGTTCTTGTTTTTCTCCTTCTTTCTCTTGTCTTGAAAATTCTAGAGAATTAAAGAGTCTTTGCTCCTTTATATAATTAACTTGTCACATGACCATGCACATGGCTTGGATTTAATTTTTCTCTCTTCTTTATTTTTTCTTGAAGTTTGGGCTAAAATTTTCATTCATTTTATGTTGCTAATTTTCCAAGCCCAATTGTTTATGTACTCCACATTTTGATATTTCATGAAACCATTTTCCAAAATTCCAATTCCGCCCTTAGTCTTTTTGTTAACTTTCCACATCTACATTTTCGATGGTTCGCTTATGAATTTCAAACAAAATCAATACATTTCAATGTCCTTAATCTTCCTTAATATTTCCGCGTCAATATTTCCTTAAACATCCCATGCATACTAAGTAGAATCCAATTAGAACCTTAATTCCTACCATTCGAATCATTTTCAATTTTTTTCGAATACATACAAAATGCGAGGTATAACATTCTCCCCCATTTTTAATGTTCAACATTGTGGGCCTCTTAATACTTCATTCCTTCTTTCCAAACACATACTTGAACTTGATCAAAGCACTTGTAAGGGTCTTCGTTTACTACATTTTATGCTTTGCATACTAGGTACATATCTTAAATCGGATATACGGCGAGCCTTTGTCGAGGATCGGAAGATCAAACGGACGTCGCACGGACGGTCCACATCTAGGAACCTTTGCGGAAGTACGTGGAGTGCGACGAACGGAGCCTATATTTTGGTATATATTCGTTATATTAGATTGCGGATTTGTATATACAAAATCGGAGCCGGACGTACATGAGCATATCGAACAATCTCATAATCGATAATCGGTTCGTACGAACTATATTGGATACATCCGTAGTCGAGTCAGCATTTGTATACATGTTTTGGGACGATTCACCATTTGGGTCGGACGCACGGACGTATTTGATATATGATCGGTTGTGTTTGATATTTTACGAGAGATGTACAATCGGACGGGTTTGTAGTTGGAGTCGGACATATAGAGATATAGCGACTCCGATTTAAACATAATTAGGGTGCCCAATTTGGGCACTAGTCCGGGGGTATAATAGATAAGTCTTCTTCGAAGTCGAGTCTTAATATAGCCAAATTATGGTCCTTGTACCCTCATTTGATTGGAAACTAAATGCGATCGAATCGGACTACTTTTACCAACTACTTTAGAGACCTACGGAAATTTCCTTGTCGCGTTTGGCTCTACTTCTAGCTCGATTACAAACTTGCTTTCCTCATTTCTTACATAATGGCTTCCTACTTTTGGAAGAACTTGTCGGCTCCCTCGAAATGGTTTTTACTTATCTTTTGAGTCTATAATAATGATTTCATCATATTCTCACGACTTGACAATGGTTCCATTTCCTTGCCCTCGGTTATGTTATCATGCGCACTATGTTATTTCCAAATATCGTCATGTTAGAACTCTTCCAATCACTAATTGGTGATATGATGTGTTATCGGGATGTGTTATCCGATATCCGTAACATTTGTTTCTCACCTTTCACTTCAGCCCCACATATGTTCCGTGTCGTAATACATTTTGGTATTTTGGATAGTTGCGGCCTTTTGTTGTTAGGACTCGCCTTTTGACCAACGTAATTGTTACATCCCGTATTTTGAACGACGGGACGATTTGGGTTAACTATGATAAGTTAGGGTTAAGACTTTTCCGGGGTACGAAGTCGGGACGTGTGACCTTCGATTTTGTCGTGAGACCTAAGTGTGTATGACGTTATTGGTATGGAATCATCAAAGAAACTTCGGGACCAAAAGTGGAAATTGTGGAAGTTGGCCATTATTGAAAATATGGAGGGAGTAAATTATGGCCATGTTGCCGGCCACCTTTGAGTGGGCCATGGCCACATGGTTGGCCATTATTTGAAATATAAGGATGACTAAGGGACCATTATATCATCATTTTCATTAGCAAGAAAAATCAAGAAAATTGGAGAGCAAGAACTCCCGCCTATTCGGCCAAAAAGGAAAAACCAAGACCAAGATTAAGCCTCTCCAAAATTATTTCTCCTAAGCAAATCTACTAATTGGAAGGTGCTTGATAACGTGGAGTTGTTGTTTCAAGCGTTGGATTGTTCGTTTTCATCCTTGGCCAACTTTGGACAAATTGAGGATTTGTGAAGAAAGGTAAATTCTAATCTTGTTTTATGAGTTATGGAAGGTTTATGTGTGTTGTTGTATGTTGTTATGGATGAAATTCATGGAGACTTTGTATTTGAAGTTGAGGCCGTGTACATGTTAGTTGGCCGTGTATGTGTGTATTATGTTAAAAGTGATGAACTAAGTGTTATGTAAGTGTGTTTGGTTATTGTGGTGTGTTGAAATGAGTAAATGGAATCATGAAGTATGTATGTTGGTGTGTTGGCCGAATAAGGCCTTTTGTATGAGTCGAGAAATAAATCAGTTTTCTTAGAATTTTGGTTGTTGTTGTTATGTGGATTCTACGTTGAAATAAGAGTTTAATGATTCAAATTGGTATTGTAAGTGTTGTGGGCTGTTTTGGAAGATTTTGTGTCTTTAGTGTAATTTTTATGTTTATGGAAATGACATGGTTAAAGCATGGATTGTTGGAGTAAGTTATGATTTGAAATCAAGGAATGTGTTAGAGTTGAGGTTCTCGGGTTTGGGGACCATTTCGGGTGGATGGAGTGTTTGTTGGGTTGTTGGAAATATTGTATGAATTATTTAAAGAGCTCTTGAATGTTGTTTGAATGGTTTTGGGTTGATAATTGAATATGCGTTAGTTTGATTACATGTTGGTTTGTAAGTATGTAGTTGTAGTAAGCATAATTGGAATATTGTTGGAATGTGTGGAGAAGGATTTTTAGTGTTCGAATGCGTTTGGGTGCCCAACTCGGGCACTAGTCACGGCCTACGGGGTTGGGTCGTGACAAAAGTGGTATCAGAGCGGTTTGTCCTCGGAATGTCTACAGGCCGTGTCTCGTAGAGTCTTGTTTATCGGTGTGTTGTGCACCACATCTATAAACGGGAGGCTACGGAACATTTAGGGTGTTACTTTTCCTTGAATCTTAGATCGTGCGATAGAGCTGTGCTATTAGGATGACTCTTTTCGATCGGTTGTTATGCTTTTCGGGAGATGCCTCGAAGAAGACGACGGCGACCCCGAAGGAGCAAGGCGAAGAGAGATGAGGCTAGTCGAGCGGCAAGGGTTACACGGGCTCGTGCGCGGAGACTGGCCGGTATTGTTTTACATTCGGAGGGTTCGACCACTCCACCACCCGGGAGGCCGGGTAGGTCCCTCGGCGACTCCCGGCCGTTCCCCAGCCGGGTACGGAGGATAGGACGCTGAGGGAGGCCGTACAGTTATTGACCACGCTGGTGGCAGGTCAGGTTCAGGGACGCGGGCAGAGAGGCAATGATGATGACGACAGGCGTGATAGCCTGAGGGTTCGCGACTTCTTGACGTGTGGCCCCCACGGGTTTTCGGGTCTCGCCACGGAGGACCCCGTGATTTCATTCGGGGGATGAGACGTGCGTTGGGGCCCGAGTGGGGCTTCAGAGACCGAGTCCGTTGAGTTAGCCTCGCACAGACTACGAGATGTTGCGGCCAACTGGTATGAGTCCTGGGAGCTGTCTCGGGGTGAGGATGCTTCCCCAGCCACGTGGGATGAGTTTACGGCTGCCTTTCTCCGTCACTTTTTGCCCCCGGAGTTGCGGAGGGGAGGGGTTGATAGATTTACGCGGATACGACGGAGGGGGTCGGAGTGTTCGTGAATATAACACGGAGTTTGATTCTGCGGCGGTATGCACTGCTATAGTGGCGGATATGGCCGGCCAAATGCATCGGTATGTGATAGGGTTGGCGGCTGCACGATTGACTTAGCTGCATGACAATGGCGGCGCGGACCGACATGGATATCGCGGTTGCGGCGCACGCCCGGGGGATGGAAGACCGGCACGAGGCTGAGCGGTCCGGTAGAGATCGTGATGGGAGGCCGCCCCGAGGGCCGGATCGGCCCGGGGTATTCGGGGAGATTTCCGCGGCGGGCGACTCGGTGTCGAGTCCGGTGGATCATTTTCCGCCGCCGGGCCGGGATACTGGGTACGGTAATAAACGATTTGATGACGGGGACCGTCCCGGGCGGACCGAGTTCTAGGGCCTTAGGTCCTCGAGGAGCAGCGGAGGTCCCGGTCGGATGAGACCACCCGGACCTCGGCGCACCCACTTGTGGGAGGCCACACACCGGAGAGTGTTTCCGGGCCGGTGGTGCTTGTTTTAATTGTGGCGAGTCGGGGCCATCGGATGAGGGATTCGGGTTGGGCCGTTCTTGTTCAACTCGACCCTTGCCCGCGCAAAACGTTCGTCTCCTTATCCGATGTCACCTGTGAACCCCAGAGACCTACCATTGGAAAGCTAATTCAATTATCTACAACTTGTATTTCTGAGGTTTTCCCAAATTCCAAACTTATATACCGTTTTTTGCCCCTCAAAGTCAGGTCGCCCGAAAACGTTTTCTTAAAAATATTCGTTTGGAGGGCTTCCACTTTGATTTGGCCCCGGGTCCTTCATGAGTTGTGTTTAACTCCACGTATGCGATTCATCGTGACTTTTCAGATGTTCCAAAAAAAAATCTCGATGTGTGGGCCCACATTTCAACTTACGAATAGTCCGAGCGTACGAAGTACGGGATACGATACTATCGACGAGAGTTTAAATTACGTAACAACATGATTGTCAATTTTGAGGAAGCACGTATCACGCTCATACTCGAAAATGCGGGGGTATAACAAATTGCCGGTTCATCTTCTTAGGCGGCTATATGCCCTATGGGTCGGGGTGTGCCGCTTTGGTGAGCCGTGGCGAGAGGTGGCGGTGGGTCCCCGAGTGCTAGCGGTCCTTCGAACCGCGTATACTTTCTTTGGCGGGTAGGCGGGATCCGGAGGCGGCACCTAATGCGGATGCGGGTATATGACCTTTTTTTGTAATATTTTTTTTATGTATGTGTGTTGTTGTATGAATGTCGTTTGATAGCAGCGAGTAAGGATTTGAAAGCCTGTAATTAGGTAATTATAAATAACGGCGCTTAAGGTATGTTTGTTGCCATAGAGAATTTGGGTATCTGGAATGGGAAGTTTTTGGAAATCTTGCAAGTTCAGATGTAAGAGGCAAATGAGAAGCTAGGATTGCAGCATGATGTGTGAACGGAAAATTGAAAGACGAAATCTAAGCCGAGGAGCAATAGAAGAGTTCGAAGTCGAGATAAAGAGGTATGATTGGTCGGTACGACTATGTGTTATGGTAATAACGGGAATCTTCCCGAGGTCCTTATGCGACCTTATAAGACTAGTTGAACATTCGAGGACGAATGTTCCAAAGGGAGGATGTTACATCCCGTATTTTGAACGACGGGACGATTTGGGTTAACTATGATAAGTTAGGGTTAAGACTTTTTCGGGGTACGAAGTCGGGACGTGTGACCTTCGATTTTGTCGTGAGACCTAAGTGTGTATGACGTTATTGGTATGGAATCATCAAAGAAACTTCGGGACCAAAAGTGGAAATTGTGGAAGTTGGCCATTATTGAAAATATGGAGGGAGTAAATTATGGCCATGTGGCCGGCCACCTTTGAGTGGGCCATGGCCACATGGTTATTATTTGAAATATAAGGATGACTAAGGGACCATTATATCATCATTTTCATTAGCAAGAAAAATCAAGAAGATTGGAGAGCAAGAACTCCCACCTATTCGGCCAAGAAAAGGAAAAAACCAAGACCAAGATTAAGCCTCTCCAAAATTATTTCTCCTAAGCAAATCTACTAATTGGAAGGTGCTTGATAACGTGGAGTTGTTGTTTCAAGCGTTGGATTGTTCGTTTTCATCCTTGGCCAACTTTGGACAAATTGAGGAGTTGTGAAGAAAGGTAAATTCTAATCTTGTTTTATGAGTTATGGAAGGTTTATGTGTGTTGTTGTATGTTGTTATGGATGAAATTCATGGAGACTTTGTATTTGAAGTTGAGGCCGTGTACATGTTAGTTGGCCGTGTATGTGTGTATTATGTTAAAAGTGATGAATTAAGTTTATGTAGTGTGTTTGGTTATTGTGGTGTGTTGAAATGAGTAAAAATCATGAAGTGTGTAGGTTGGTGTGTTGGCCGAATAAGGCCCTTCATGTGTGCCAAGAAATGAATCAATTTTTTAAAGAGTTTTGGTTGTTGTTGTTATGTGGGTTCTATGTTGGAAATAAAGTTTAATGATTCGAATTGGTATTGTAAGTGTTGTGAAATTTATTTTGGAAGATTTTTGTATTTAGTGTTTTTTTATGTTTATGGAAATAAATGGTTAAAGCAGGGATTTTTGGGAGTAATTTTGATTTAAAACCAGAAATGGTGAGTTGGGTTCCTTTTGGGGCCCATTTCGGTGGATTATATTTGTTGGGTTTTTAAAAATTTTGAGAATTATTTAAAGAGTTTGAATTTGTTTAATGGTTTTGGGTTGATAATAATATCAGTTTGATTACATGTTGGTTTGTGATGTAGTTGTAGTAAGCATAATTGGAATATTTTTGGGAATGTGTGGAGAAGGATTTTTAGTGTTCGAATGCGTTTGGGTCCCCAACTCGGCACTAGTCACCTCGGGTTGGGTCGTGACAGAAGTGGTATCAGAGCGGTTTGTCCTCGGAATGTCTACGGCGTGTCTCGGAGTCTTGTTTATCGGTTGTTGTGCACCACATCTATAAACGGGAGGCTACGGGACTTTTAGGGTGTTACTTTTCCTTGAATCTTAGATCGTGCGATAGACTGCTAATTAGGATGACTCCTTTCGATCGTGTTATGCTTTTGGGGAGATGCCTCGAAGAAGACGACGCACCCGGCAAGGCGGGCGGACAAAGGGCTAGTCGGGCGCGGGGTTACCCCGGGCTCGTGCGCGACAGCCGTGTTGGTTTTTTCGGGGGTTGGGCCCTCCACCACCGGGAGGGAGTGGGTCCCTCGGCCAGCCCGCGCCGTCCCCCCGGGTCCCGGAGGATGGGACGCCGAGGAGGCCGTACGTTTCGACCAGGGCGGGGGCCGAGGTGGGGTTCGGGACGCGGGAGAGGCAATGATGATGCCCGGCGGCGTGAAGCCCGAGGGTTCGCGACTTCGACGTGTGGCCCCCCGGGTTTTTGGGGTCGCCCGGGAGGACCCCAGATTTCTTCGGGGGAGAGACGGCATTGGGCCCTGGGGGCCGAGAGCCGAGCCCGGTGGGGTTAGCCTCGCACGGACCGAGATGTTGCGGCCAACCCCGGCGGGTCCCGGGAGCGTCCGGGGTGAGGATGCTTCCCGCCACGCGGGAGAGTTACGGCCGTTTTCTCGGTCCTTTTGCCCGATTTGCGGAGGGCGGGGTTGATAGATTTCGCGGTCCGACGGAGGGTCGGAGTGTTCGTGAAATAACCCGGGTTTGATTCTCGGCCGTATTTGCTATAGTGGCGGATATGGCCGCCAATATCGGTATGTGATAGGGTTGCACCCCCGATTGACAGTGAGGCAATGGCGGCGCGGACCGGCAGGATATCGTCGTTGCGGCGCACGCCGGGATGGAAGGCGCAGCGAACATCCGAGAGATCGTGATAGGAGGCCGCCCGAGGGCCGATCGGCGGGTATTCGAGATTTGCGGCGGGCGCCCGGGGCGTCCGAGGATATTTTCCCCCCGCCGGCCGGGACACAGCATTAAACGATTGACGACGCGGGCCGTCCCCGGCGGACCGAGTTCTAGGCCTTGTCCTCGGAAGCGGAGGTCCCCAGGATGAGACCACCCGGACCCCGGCCCCCCCGTGGGGAGGCCACACCGGAGAGTGTTTCCGGCCTGGGCTTTTTTATGTGGCCCGGGGGATAGGAAGGGATTGCCCGCCGGGTTGGTTTGGGCGGCGGCGCACCACGGGGCAATGTTCACACCGATTTTACTAGGGGGTGATGGGCACCCGACCCGCTTCGGAGTCGAGCGAAACCGACTCTTATTACTACATAAACTTTGGACTCTTAATCGGGCAAAAATGATAAGTACAACAAATATTTTGGGAAAAATCGTTTGTAGTTTCAAATCGACGAATCGTAATCATATGAAATCTAATCAAAATACGAATTTTACACGTCGGGATGGAGCGCTCACAACGACATTCGGAACCCCAACTCGTTGCAAAATCTCTAACGAAATTTGAACACATAACTGCTACCGCCCCGGAACTCCGGAGCAAAAGGGGCTTGCCAACGCCGCCGGATCATCTCCCGCTCGCACTCATCGGGGTTCGGCGCGGAAAAAGGGCCCC
>NW_026713480.1:0-45558 GCF_029784015.1 Lycium ferocissimum | reverse complement strand
CGTCTCGTACTTACCGTTTGCATACTCAAGACATATTTCCGTACGAATTCCCTCTCTCTTCGGGGCTGCGTTTCACGTCCGTGTACGTATACACGTTTTGGTGATCTGACTCGCCGTAGGGTTTCCATTTCGCTTTTCTAGGCTCTCCCTTTGTTCTGGAGCCGATATTCTGGGTATATACTCCTTCGATGTATCTGTTCATGTTTGTTCAGGGTACGGCGGGGCCCTATCCCGTCATCTAATTTTGTTCGTTCTCGTATTGGTGTGTCCGCGGACATACGCACAGGGCGCTTGTTCGACGCGTAATGAGTCGTGTTTGGGCGGCCTGACCGCCGTGGCGTCTTGCTCTGGCCACATGTATATATGTTTAGACATGTTATGTATATTATGGCGCTCACCGGGCCTCGTATTGCGTATGTATATTTGTACGCGTTTAGACAAAGGCTGTTTGGTTTTCACGCAGGATATTTATATAGGTATAAGTCGTTTCGTATGCCAAATGTGGGTAATGAGCGCGTATGGGTGCTCCACGGCACTAGTCACCGCCTACGGGTTAGGGTCGTGACAAATATCGCATTATCGTGATAATTCCTCCCTAATGGATTATTATGTTTACAAATGATGCCTCCAAAGAGCGATAATTGCCTGTGAAGGGCAAGCCGCAGTAAGAGACGGAAGCCGTGACCGTGAGAGTTACTAGGGCCCGTGCCCAACCTATGCCTGAGGTTGTGCTCCGGGGCCGGCTGAGGCTCGCTACACCGCCACTACCTCGGGGAGGCTTAGAGCGCCAGGCTAGCCAGCCACTCGGCAGCATCGGGGCGTGGCCCACCGGCTTTGCCTCCCGAGGCCCAGCATTCGAGCCTCCGCCCCTCATGTCACACCCTTAATCGATAGGGTGTGATGGGCACCCGACCTTACCTAGGGCCGAGCGAACCCGCGTACTTTCGTAATACACATAATCATACCGGGGCCCGCAAAACGTATCAAAATGCAAGGAAAATTTTCAAAGAACATCATACTTTTCGTCTTTTTCAAATCAAATAAAATCGTAGTCAAAACGAATCCGTAACATAATGCATACCGATATACCTGGCTACATAGCCGATTACAAAACAAATCTCGCAAAGATTGCGTATTTGGAAAATTGGAAATAACCTCGATTTTAAGGAATAAGGTTACGTTTGGATTTTTCTTAAAATGTGTATGTCGGATATGGAAGTTTGAATGTGGAAAAATGGGAGGAGGCCTAAGGGCAATTTTGGAATTTTGGAAATTTATTTCGGGAATTTCAAAACATGGACTATAAGTCATTGGGCCAAGAATAATGAAAGAAAAATTTAGGGCCCAAGGTTAAGGGGGTGGCCGGCCATCACTTGGCCCAAGCCCACCAATTTAATAAATTCTTTTTTCCATGTGCCAAATAATAAAAGGGGCACTTGTTCATTAAATTCCCTAGAATCTTCAAGAGGAAATAAGAGAGGAGAAGTAAGAAAAAGAAGAACAAAAAAAAGAAAGCCATTCGGCTGGCCATAGAAAAAATTTGCCCTTGAAAATCTTGATTCCAAAATTGTTTCCTTGTGATTTTTATACCAATTCAAGGTTCCTTTACGACGTGGCGTAGTTGTTTCGGAAGATTGAGCTTTGGTTTTATCGTTTGGACAACTTGGCTAGGTGAAGGGAGTGGAAGTGAAAGGTAAGAAATTATCCCTTGTTTTTGTGTTATGAAGTCATGTTATGTTGAAGTATGTAGAAATGAATTGATTGTATGGAAATATGGAAGCTTGTTATGTGGATAGGAGATATAGTATATGGCCGTGTGTGTATGTGTGTTGTATAATTATGGTGAGTTAAAAATTGTGTTGAATTCTAGTTGTGTTTATGGAAGAATTCACATTGAAAAGGAAGTTGAAATAAAATTGGGTTGGAGTTGGAATATAGTAGTTGGCCGTGTGGTATGATGTTTGGAACATGGCAATGAATTAATGTTATTTGGTGTGTTAGTTGAGTTGTAGTGATCCTTGCTTGTAAATGAAGATAAATGACGCAAGTTTGCATCGAAACGGAATGTAGAAAGTTTATGTTGTTTAGTGTAATCTTGGGACATTATGAGAAACGAAGTTGTTAGGTTGCAAATTATGATGATTATTGATAGATTTGGAAGATGGAATCATGTTATGAACATGTATGCCGAAAATTGGAAGTTTTGAATGAACTATGTCTTTAGCGGGAAGTTGTATATTATGTATATCGTGTGTATAATCTAAGGGAACGATATGAAATGCTTCTAACTATGCTGTGATGATCTTGATTAATGATGAATATGAAAAACATTGAACCTAGTTTGAAAAAAATGCGAAGTTAGTTGGAAGTCGTCACTTTATGTAAAAGAAAGACTATTCATGTTAGTTTGCGATTCTTGTTGTGGATAGATGTTATTGGTTTGGTTGTTGTTGGTATTTGAGCCGAGTTAAATTCTCGGGGCGTCACATTTATAGGGGAGGTGCTGTCGAAATTTTGTTAGACAAGAATTAGTTTAAAATGAATGCCTAAAGCCTTATGGTTAACTTATGGCAAACTTGACCATTTGTAGATTTTGGACGAAAAGAGATTTGAGTTTTGGAGAACGTTAAGGGCGAAAAAGGTATGTAAAGCTTTCCTATCTCTTTCTTGGCATGATCTAAGTGTACTAGGATCGGATTTGCGCCTTGGACAGTGTTCTGCTCTTCGGAATCCGCGTTTGAAAATGCCCCTTTTTCGTTCAATAGAATTGAAACCTCCAAGTATGTTTTGATGAAAAGTTTATGTAAATGTTCACAAATTGCCTAGAAAATTATGAACCGTCCCTAGGACCTATAAAAATGATTCCATACGCCTAATATACATGATTCAAGCCCATCGCCTCGGTTGTCCCGAGGTGGACCCGCTAAATCCCGATTTTACCCCTTTATGTTTATGATTGGTTTTGAGCGGTTTTTAAGGAAACGCTTTAACTATTATCTTAACTACTAAATGAACATTGTTTTAAATATTTCCTTAAGTCTTATAAACTATTTTGGAATATGAAAACGATCATAGAAAGATTATTTCTCCGTAATTCATTATGACATCCGATATTCGCTTAATATGATTCCGTCCGATCTCATTACTTTGATTTGTTATTCGCTATGCCTCATTGAGTCTCTGGAAATCTGTATGGTATTTTATTGCATTTAGTTTCTCACTACTCCATTCGTGGATGCCTCAATGTTTCCCACACTGAGCCCGGGCCAGGATATGTTCTCAAGCGTATTTCTCTGCATTGTTCGCCATGCTCCGGTGTGAGAAGGTGGGCGGTATATACGTACATGGGTTGTGGTGTATGATGTGCCATGTACGCTTATCTTTATTTGATGATTATGCTTCATATGATCATCTCGATCCGATATGCTCGTTATGATTAGTGGCGCCCGTGTCGGGGCGACCACGTTCGACTCCGAGTCCCTAACGGGCCGACTTTGGCATATATTTTCCGTATACATTATTTATGATTACGATATGCATATTGATTATTTACGCATCTCGTTTTCTCCGTACACTACGTCCCGATTTTGGTTTATTTATTACCGTCTCTCGCTTTACATATTCGGTACATTTTCCGTACCGACCCCCTTTCTTCTGGCCGTGTTTCATGCCCGGACGTGCACACACGCTTTGCGTATCCGCCCGCTTAGGTCATCTATCGGCTACTACGCGCTCCCTTGTTCGGAGCTTACATTTTGGTATAGCCTTTTCGATATATATGTACATTCGGATTTCGGGGGTACGACGGGGCCCCGTCCGTCATATGTTTATGTTTTCGGTCTGTGAGGTACGTAGACATGTATAGTGGGTTACGTATATGTTTGTAAGTTCGTGTACGTGGGGATTGTATATATACTTTGTGACGGCCTGATCGGCCTTCGTGCGTCATACTCGCTTCTGTGCGTCCTCTGATAATATCTTTAACTATTATATATGTTTATTTTGCTATTACGCTTATGTGGGGTAAGGGTACGTATGAGTGTCAACTCGGGCACAAGTCACGGCCTACGGGGTTGGGTCGTGACAAAAGTGGTATCAGAGCGGTTAGGTCCTCGGAATGTCTACAGACCGTGTCTAGTAGAGTCCTGTTTATCGGTGTGTCGTGCACCACATCTATAGCGAGGAGGCTACGGACATTTAGGAGTTACCCTTCTTTTTCTGTCTTAGATCGTGCGGTAGAACTGTATTAGTAGGATGATTCCCTCCTAACGAATCGAATTGTTGTATTTTCAGCTATGCCTCCGAGAAAAGCGACGGCAGCCCAGAAGGGCAAGTCCATAGCACCCGGTGAGACCGGTCGGGCCGCCGCAGTCACTGGGCCCGTACCCGCCCCCGAGGCGGAGGCCGTGCCCGGCCCGGCCGGCTCGGCGCCACCACAGTAGTAGAGGGGATCGGGCGAGACCCGGTTGCGGATCGAGGGCGGCTCCACCGCCGCCGGGAGCCCGGCACCTCGGCCTCTAGCCCCACGGCCCGGGGGAGGACGGACTGAGAGAGAGGCGGGTCCGTTGGCCGGGTGGGTGGCGGCTCGGGAGCGGCGGCGCGAGTCGGGGTGATGAGCACACGGGCCAAGCGCCGAGGGCCGTGAGTTTTGACTGTAACCCTCCGGAGTACTTCGGGACAAAGCACGAAGAAGACCCCCGAGTTCATTAGGGAGATGCGGCGCACCCTGCGGGCGATTAAGGCCTCGCCGACGGAGTCGGTGGAGTTGGCCTCGTACAGTTGCATGATGTCGCGGCCAGGCGGGTTCGAGTCTTGGGAGTTAGCTAGGGGTAGAGAGCCCCTCCCCGCCGTCCGGGATGAGTTTACCGAGGCTTTTCTCGCGTCATTTTCTACCACCGTAGCTACGGAGGGCCGTATTGGACAGATTTTTATCACTCGAGCAGGCGAGGCGCGGTGTCGGGAGTATAGCTTGGAGTTTGACTCTCTGGCTCGGTATGCACCTACTTTGGTGGCCGATATGAACGACAGGATGCATCATTTTATTAGGGGTTTGGATAAGTATATGATTGATAATTGCTTAGCCGTGGTCGCCCAAATGGTATGGACATTGCCGCGTACGGGCGTACGCCCGGGGCATGGAAGAACGACATAAGGGCGTCGACCGAAAGGATTACGACGAGAGCCGGCCCAAAAGGGCCGGATCGGTGGATATGCCGGGAGAGTTTCGAGTGGGCCGTCTCGCCGAGGTACCGCGTTCTTCCCAGCCAGCACGAAGCACACCCCCGCAGTTTTCAGGCCGAAGATCAGATAATGCAGATTATTCGGGAATAGGCCAGAGCTCCAGGCCGGCTGGTCCACAGGTGGATGGGGGTTCTAGTCAGACGAGGCCACCTAGGCCTCAGTGTTCTTATTGTGGCAGATACCACATCCGGGGAATGTTCTGGCTCGGAGCGTGCTTTTCTTGTGGCCGCCAGGCCACACCGTAAGAGAGTGGTGTCGGTATGTAGGCGGTCGGATGGGTGGCTCGGCCTACGGGATCGGGCTTAGGGTCATCATCGGCTTCGTGGCCATGCCCCCACGGGGCAAGGTACATCGGCATCTGGCCGGCGGTAGGGGCCGTGGCGGAGCTTCCGGTTCTGGCGGTCCTCCGAACCGCATTTATGCTCTGACTGGACGACAGGACCCGGGGACGCCATCAGATGCGGATGCAGGTACATTATCGTTCCTTTTTCGAAATATATCTATATTGACCGGTTTAGGCTCTATTTTGTGATATATCTTCCTCTCCAAGTCACTAATAGGATTGGGATAGTACCGTCGGATAGAACCGCTAATATAGTTGTATATATATAATGAAAACAAATGAATAGTGCCGACTTAGAAAGCCAATACGGAAAAAGGTATAACCGAGAGAAAATGAGAGACCCTCCCCGAATCGAGTAGACCCGCTACGAAAATCTTCCGAAATTTCGTTAAGATCCCGACCCGCCTTTAACTACGTGACAAGCTCGTACGGGGTAATGGATGCGATCATATCAGCACGGATGCACCAAAATTTGCTAAAGTCCCGAGGTTAAGCGTGCTAAGGCCAGAACAATTCTGGGATGGGTGACCCCCCTGGGAAGTGAACAAAAATTTTCCCAAGTATAAATACGAGAATTAGATGGGCAGTTGGAGTAAACCAAAGGAAATTAGAATAACTGGAGTGACCAGAAACCCTACGAAGGACGGGTAGCCTGAGACCAAACAGGCCAGTGCAGGAGAAGATGGCACAACGATGTCTGGGGATTGAAAGAAACTGAGTGCGAAGAAAGGAACTCCTCCCTGAATTATTTATACACCCCTATATGGTTAGTTTAACATTCGAGGACGAATGTTCTAAAGGGGGGGAGGATGTTATATCCGGCACTTTTGTGTATTTGGAAAATTGGAAATCACCTCGATTTTAAGAAATAAGGGTATGTTTGGATTTTTCTTAAAATGTGTACGTCGGGTGTGGAAGTTGAGTGTGGAAAAATGGGAGGAGGCCTAAGGGCAATTTTGGAATTTTGGAAATTTATTTCGGAATTTCAAAACATGGACTATAAGTCATTGGGCCAAGAATAATGAAAGAAAAATTTAGGGCCCAAGGTTGCTGGGGGTGGCCGCCATCACTTGGCCCAAGCCCACCAATTTAATAAATTCTTTTTTTCCATGTGCCAAATAATAAAAGGGGCACTTGTTCATTAAATTCCCTAGAATCTTCAAGAGGAAATAAGAGAGGAGAAGCAAGAAAAAGAAGAACAAAAAAAAGAAAGCCATTCGGTGCCATAGAAAAAATTTGCCCTTGAAAACCTTGATTCCAAAATTGTTTCCTTGTGATTTTTATACCAATTCAAGGTTCCTTTACGACGTGGCGTAGTTGTTTCGAAGATTGAGCTTTGGTTTTATCGTTTGGACAACTTGGCTAGGTGAAGGGAGTGGAAGTGAAAGGTAAGAAATTATCCCTTGTTTTTGTGTTATGAAGTCATGTTATGTTGAAGTATGTAGAAATGAATTGATTGTATGGAAATATGGAAGCTTGTTATGTGGATGTGAGATATAGTATATGACCGTGTGTGTATGTGTGTTGTATAATTATGGTGAGTTAAAAATTGTGTTGAATTCTAGTTGTGTTTATGGAAGAATTCACATTGAAAAGGAAGTTGAAATAAAATTGGGTTGGAGTTGGAATATAGTAGTTGGCCGTGTGGTATGATGTTTGGAACATGGCAATGAATTAATGTTATTTGGTGTGTTAGTTGAGTTGTAGTGATCCTTGCTTGTAAATGAAGATAAATGATGCAAGTTTGCATCGAAACGGAATGTAGAAGTTTATGTTGTTTAGTGTAATCTTGGGACATTATGAGAAACGAAGTTGTTAGGTTGCAAATTATGATGATTATTGATAGATTTGGAAGATGGAATCATGTTATGAACATGTATGCCGAAAATTGGAAGTTTTGAGTGAACTATGTCTTTAGCGGGAAGTTGTATATTATGTATATCGTGTGTATAATCTAAGGGAACGATATGAAATGCTTCTAACTATGTTTGTGATGATCTTGATTAATGATGAATATGAAAACATTGAACCTAGTTTGAAAAAAATGCGAAGTTAGTTGGAAGTCGTCACTTTATGTAAAAAAAGACTATTCATGTTAGTTTGCGATTCTTGTTGTGGATAGATGTTATTGGTTTGGTTGTTGTTGGTATTTGAGCCGAGTTAAATTCTCGGGGCATCACATTTATAGGGGAGGTGCTGTCGAAATTTTGTTAGACAAGAATTAGTTTAAAATGAATGCCTAAAGCCTTATGGTTAACTTATGGCAAACTTGACCATTTATAGGTTTTGGACGAAAAGAGAATTGAGTTTCGGAGAACGTTAAAGGTGTAAAAGGTATGTAAAGCTTTCCTATCTCTTTCTTGGCATGATCTAAGTGTACTAGGATCGGATTTGCGCCTTGGACGTGTGTTCTCGCTCTTCGGAATCCGCGTTTGAAAATGCCCCTTTTCGTTAAATAGAATTGAAACCTCAAGTATGTTTTGATGAAAAGTTTATGTAAATGTTCACAAATTGCCTAGAAAATTATGAACCGTCCCTAGGACCTATATAGATGATTCCATACGCCTAATATACATGATTCAAGCCCATCGCCTCGGTTGTCCCGAGGTGGACCCGCTAAATCCCGATTTTACCCCTTTATGTTTATGATTGGTTTTGAGCGGTTTTTAAGAAACGCTTTAACTATTATCTTAACTACTAAATGAACATTGTTTTAAATATTTCCTTAAGTCTTATAACCTATTTTGGAATATGAAAACGATCATAGAAAGATTATTTCTCCGTAATTCATTATGACATCCGATATTCGCTTAATATGATTCCGTCCGATTTCATTACTTTGATCTGTCATTCGCTATGCCTCATTGAGTCTCTAGAAATCTGTACGGTATTTTGTTGCATTTAGTTTCTCACTACTCCATTCGTGGATGCCTCAATGTTTCCCACACTGAGCCCGGGCCAGGATATGTTCTCAAGCGTATTTCTCTGCATTGTTCGCCGTGCTCCGGTGTGAGGGGCGGTGTATTATACGTACATACGGGTTGTGGTATGACGTGCCATGTACGCTTATGCGATATTTGATGATTATGCTTCATATGGCCATCCGATCCGATATGCTCATTGTGATTGTGGCGCCAAAGTTTCGGGCGACCACGTTCGATTGCCGAGTCCCCAATGGTAGGCTTTTGGCATATATTTCTGTCTCCGCATTATTTATGATTACCGATATGCATATTGATTAGCTATGCACTTCATTCGTTTTTGCACACTCGTCCCCGATTCTCGATATTATTTATTACAAATTTCTCGCTTTACATATTCGACATTTTCCGTACCGACCCCTTTTCGGGGCCGTGTTTCATGCCCACAGTACACACGCGCTTGCGCATCCGCCCGCTGGTCATCTATCGTTTACTACGCGCTCCTTGTTCGGAGCTTATATTTTGGTACAGCCTTTTTCTGATATATATGTATATTCGGATCTCAGGGGTACGACGGGGCCCTGTCCCATCATATGTTTATGCTTCCAGTCTGTAGAGGTCTGTAGACATGTATAGTGGGTTCGTATATGTTTTGTAAGTTTGTGTACGTGGGGATTGTATATATACTTTGGACGGCCTGATCGGCCTTCGTGCGTCATACTCGCTTCGTGCGTCCTCGATAATATCTTTAACTATTATATATGTTTATTTTGCTATTACGCTTATGTGGGGTAAGGGTACGTATGAGTGTCCAACTTGGGCACGAGTCACGGCCTACGGGGTTGGGTCGTGACACTAACATAACTCCAGATACCATACAAAGCACTCTGACTCGGCAGCACTCCGGAGGGAATGGAGCCCGCCAATCCAGCTGGAACGTCTTCCGCTAACGTCATCTACTCATTTGTGGATACCGCGCGGCATGAAACGCAGATCCCGAAGAAAGGGGGTCGACGAATATGTACCGAGCATGTAAAAGCATGAAACACAAGACACCGATCATACCGAAGTACGGAGTACGTAAAAGTAGTACAATAATCGGTAACCACAAGACTTACCTTTAAAACATAATTCGTGCATATCCATACCATATCCGAATCATCATGGGACTTAGAAACATGAGTAAGTAATCATCATATCACCATGTCATCATATATCATATCGGACTTCGTGTCACATCATACTTCGGAATACACATCATACTTCAGAATACACATCATACTTCAGAATACACACATATAACATATAACGTGTCCCGCCCTCCCCGGGGACTCGGTGAAATCGAATCATCATATCATCATCTTATATATATATAGCGTGTCCCGGCCCTCTAGTGAGGGACTCGGTGTGTCCCGCCCTCGGACTCGTATAGTCCCGCCTCTAGTGAGGGACTCGGTGTATAGTAATCATGTCATCATCATATCATCATATACATAGCGTGTCCCGGCCCTCTATCGAGGGACTCGGTGTAAGAGACAATAATCATACGCACAAGCAGAGTAGTGACAAGCCACACACATAATCATCATTACCCATTCAACAGAATGATCAAATCGAACCTTCATGTAAAGCTAACCATTAGTCGAACTCTCACTTAGAAGCCAAACAATAGTCAAATCAAGTTTCCTCGAAGATCGCTCGGGATATCAAACGTGTGTTCGTTAATCATAGTGTCATATCAAAATCATATGCATAAAAATCCTCATTTCAAACTCGACAGACAAATAAGTAATGGCCAAACCCATCGACAAACACCTGTGGTCATCCACTTCTTTCACTTGAGCACCCAAAGTGGCCCTTGTTCCGTTTAGACACTTCAGGTGAGCCATTCCTATTCCACTTAGACACTTTTTGCACCGTTATCGGAGCAAAACCAACACCAGTCGTCTCCTACGTGGATTAAGTGGCCAATTAAATTGTGCCAGCTCATTTAAATTGTGCCAACTCAATTAAATTGTGCCAACTCATTTTAATTGTAAATTCACTAATTTGTAAATTCATAGAGTTTTGACCACTAAAAATTGGGGCTTTTGGGCTGGTTGGATGTGCAATGAGGTGGCGCCCCCTTTGGTGTTGATTTTGCTCCGAAAAAAGTGTCTAAGTGGAATAGGAATGACCCACCTGAAGTGTTTAAATGGAACAAGGGTCACTTTAGGTGCTCAAGTGAAAGAAGTGGACGACCACAGGTGGAACGTCGATGGGTTTGGCCATAAGTAATCATACTCGGGGGTCGAAAGCACAGCCACATTAAGTTTTTTTTTCAAAAATAGGTCGTTAGAACCAAACATAGAAAGTCGCGGGACCCACGGACGAGCGTCAACCCAATCCGGCCCTTTTATGAAAATCAAAGTCATTACTCGTCATGAAATCATTTGCGAAGATATCAAAGCGATCCGAGCCCTTTCTTGAAAGTTACGGCCGTTCGTAGTTTCGGATTCGTTTTAGGAACAAAATTCTTTTGAAAACCAACATTTATGCAACTTTAGAAATTTAGTCATACAAAAGACATAAGGATCATAATTCGACTACAATAAGAAATAGTGTAAACGGACTGTCATTTGAAAGTCGGGACAAAAGTTATATCAAACATCTTTCGGACATCACCCGAAAACATATCAAACGTCATAAATATATCAAAGGACCATAGTTATACGTCAAACCAATCCGAGTCCGCCTCGGAAAGTTACGAACGTTACTCACTTTTAGACTTTCTACGAACAAATCAAAGCCATCCCAAGTTACATTCCGTGAAAGTTACGGACATTTTTAAACATAAGGTCCTTTCGGAACAAACCATATACATAGCATTTCAAATCCAATCGTATCAAGGACATATAAACCATATAAGGATGCCATCATCAAGAAGCAAATAAGCATCGTAAACATGTTCGGACGTTAAGAATAGGATTACCCCCGAAGCTCATAACATATCATAACTTAGCCATATCTAAGACATGCCAAAAGAAGGAAAGGTAAGCTTTACATACCTTGGTTGCTTCCTAAGCTAATCCAAACTCAAGTCTCGACTTCTCAAAATCTACAACACGTCATATAAGTATCAACCATTAGCTATAAGCATTAAGGAATTCAATTCCAAACTCGCACCCAATTCTACGAGGCTTTAATTGGACCCCTCCCTATAAATCCAACAACCCCGAGAATTTAACTCGGCCAATATTATCAACAACAACACCAACAACCATTCCAACAACATCAATAATCAATTCCAAATGTATTCTAACATTAATGACTCCATTCTACATAATTCGACAACATTCATGCATATTCAATTCAACTTCATATATTCACATTAATATCAACGATCACAAGTTCAAGTACTAATCCAAACCATTTAAACAAAATTCAAGAATGCTTCCAACAATCTACAAAATAGCCAAATCAGCCCATTCACTACATAATGAAACCCGAAACTTCCAAATGCCATAAGAACAACAACAATACATTTCTTTCTTCCAAATTCATCCACCACTCCAATAATCCACACGTTCCCAACATTATTTCCATAATTATAGAAACTACATTAAAATTCCATAAGCTTCTAAAAATAGCCCATGACAATTACAACCTCAACTTGAGTCATTAAACTCTCATTAGCATCATAGAATCCACAACACACAACAACCAAAATACTAAATAAAATTTGTTCATTCTTTGACATACAAAACAGTCCATTTTCGGCCAGCCCTTTAACACACAAATTCCATGATTTTTCATCCATTTCCACACACTACACATGTCACGACCCGAACTACGGGCTGCGACGGGTATCTGGGGCTAACCACCGAACACCACTCACATTACTACTTATCTGCTCTTATTCGTGCTATATGCTCATACTCATATAAAGATGTTATTATCGGAAACATATTTGCTTTTATAAACATAAGCCCTTCGGCCATCAAAATAATATATACATGCACATACATACATATACATGAACACTATGGGACCATATCACCACACTGCGTATCTACGAGCCTCTACTAGAGTATTCGACATATGGACGGGACAGGACCCCGTCGTGCCCAAAATATATATACACAAATGCTGCCTCAAAATAGCACCTCCGGAACAAAGGAGGGCTCTTGTCAACCTGCTGATAGCTACTATGGATCTGCACCGTCTCCCTGTCTACCTGTGGGCATGAACACAGCGTCCAAAAAAAAGGACGTCAGTACGAAATATGTACTGAGTATGTAAAGCATGATCAATATCAATATGGAGGCATAATGGATAACATATGAAATAACATAAGATGGGAGACAATAGCATCCTCATCATAGCACTTACCTGATTTCTGTAGGGACGTTCCATTTCTATTTCGTACTCACATACGTACATTCATATCTTTGCTCATCTGCCCTTTTTATCTACTTTCCTTTCATACTCATGTTCGTATCATATACTTTGCATTACATAGCCCTTACTTGGCACTTACATGGTCTTCACATATTCATACTCTAATCGATGGCATATACATGGCATAATCGTACTCATAAAGAGGTCATACATATAGCTCATTATATTGCGTACCCGACCATGAAGGTTCGGTGTTATCCTCAACATCACTATACGTCACATAAACATATCATGATCTTGGCACGACTAATCATCATCTCACATTCATCATAACACATACATATACCTATCATATTGTCGTGTCTACTTATACACATTTGAACAATATCCGTATTCGGCCACGTAGGGCTCGACAATATCCGTATTCGGCCACGTAGGGCTCGACAATATCACCTGTTTATCTTTCATACCCGGCCATAACGAGGCTCGGCGTGTCTCTTATCATTACACACATCACATATGCTTATCATAGCTTTCCATAAAACATGCACTTAAATCAAGGACAATCTATTAGAAATAATATCATTTCCATGACGTGAACTTCATAACATATACCGTACACTTACCATACATTTCATATATTTGTCATCATACATCATCATAGACTCATCACTATCACTCATTTCGTGGACATATTATTCATTCATCTTTATTCGTGTCATAATCGCATCGTAAGCATATCATAACTCTACCATATTTTAGCATTCTTATGTTACATATAACTATACATTTCATCAGCGCATGCATTTGAGCTTGAGGACAGCTATGCCTATGTCGGGGTGGCATAAGGTCGTGAACCCCCAATCATGTTATGGAGTAAGCATAAGCGTCATATCTCACCTTGGAGGGACTAACGTTTTAAGGTGAGTACATATAAGGAAGAACATCAATGGTTCATGATCGTTATCGTTAACTTCGTAGGTACATCATATCGTAATCTCTAGAATCTTTAGGTTCAAACTTGTCATTATCTTTATCGTATTCATAGCGTATTCCTTATCTTGTCTAACTATTCATAAACATAGGCTCTTCGTCTCTCAAAACATAAAGAGATTCATGAAGGAGGAGGAATATCATACATAGGATTCACGTCTTAGAAAGAAAGGTTGAGCCTTACATACCTTTGTCGCTTAGCTATTCTATCACTTGCTCGTTCCCGTTTAACGCTCACGTCTTTACCTTCAAGAGAGTTCATATCGTCGTTAGCTAGGCAATTACAATGACGCGCTTCTTAAGGCTAAAGAAAATTGGACAGCGTTTCCTTTGTTCATGCTACTTTCCGCCATATTCCATATCAACTCCCAACATTCATAACGACAATCACGATATTACTAACAACAATCATCATTCGTTTACATTATTCGCATTTCACAATTTCATCCCAATTCTCCATAATTATGGCCAAAGTCCATCATTATGTTCTTTCACCTACAATACTCATTCCATGTTCTAGATGTCATTTATAACACATTTATAATCTCTACATATCCATTTTCATGATTCATTTCAACCACTATTCCACAATGACATTATTCACCCATTTATGCCCCATTTTCCATACTCTTTCATAATCTAAGTGATTCATCTTAACAATACTTCAAACAACATATAAGGACCATAAAACTTACCTTAAATGATGAAGGAATAGACCTTGAATGATAATACACCTTTTTGCACAAAACCCTATTTCTCCTTTCTTGAGATTTCTTGAGTTGGATGGCTTTAATGAGGTTTCCTTCACTTGATTCACTTGATTTCTTGTTGTTGATCCTTGATTCCCTTTGTTTTCTTATGTATGAGAAATATGGAAGGTTCTAGAGGTATTGAGGAGTTGAAGACGTGAGTGGAAATGAATTAAATGAAGTGGGCATCACTTATAAAGACTTAGAACATTTCAGTCGTCCGGAGTTCCACGGACTGTTCCACGGTCCGTGGAACCAAGTGTTGGCCGTGGAACTGGTCGTGGTTCATGACCAGCCAGCCACCTCCTCTGCTGGCAGTTCCACGGACCCATCCACGGTCCGTGGAATATTATATGGGCCGTGGAAGTGGTCGTGGAATTCACTGCTTCTCCGAAATTGTTCCCGTCGTCTCGTTTGATCTCCAATCCTTATGGAATCTTCTTAGCACTTGTTTATCACTTCATTATCAATCTTAGGGACATTATAACTCTTCTCCCAACATCATTGGGTCATCATCAACTTGTTACTTGTAAATCCTTTCCGATTCTTATCGTATACATTGCCTTCTCTTGGCAACTTTCTCGTCTAACATCGGATGCCTTTAAAATCTTGCTTAAGGTCCTCAAAAGTCATAAATTTACTCATTGAAACATCTTCTACCTCGTACTCCTCATTAGCCTATTCACTGTTCATCAATGAAAAATGTTATATCCGGCATTTTTGAGTAGTTGGAAAATTTGGAGATAACCTTGACTTGTAAGGAATGAGGTCATGTTTGGATTTTACTTAATGTGTGCATGCCGGTTATGGAAGTATGGATGCGGAAACAATGGAGAAGGCCTAAGGGCAAAATTGGAATTTTGGAAATTTATTTCGGGAATTGCAAAATATGATTCATGAAGAATTGGGCCAAAAAAATAATAAGAAAATGAGGCCCAAATTTGGAAGGGGTGGCCGGCCAACATGGCCATGGCCCAAACCCATTAAGTTGGCATGTGATGGTCATGTGCTTCAAAATTATATATATGCATGATATGTCTAGAATTTTCAAGAAAACAAAACAAATCAAAGGAGAGAAAAACAAGAAGAGCCGTCGGCTCTAGAGAAAGAAGAGAGAAAAGAAAAGAAAAAAATTTCCAAGCCTCCAATCCTAGTCCAAAAATTGTAATCCTCTCGTATTCATAGTAAGCTCAAGGTGCTCTCCAAGTTGATATAATTAGTTTGGCGAGGAAGTGACGTTGGTGGCAAGGAGGACTTATTGGAAAAGGTAAGGATCTCATGTTTCATTGTGTTATGGAAGGCTATATATATGTTATGGTATGTAGAATTGAGTGGAAATCATGGAATGGTGTTTGTGAGTGTGTAGCCGTGTAGTGTGTGTGTTGTGTTGTGGCCGTGTGTGTGTGTATGATGCATGGCTATGGTAAGTTGAATTTTGTATTGTGTTCTAGTTGTGGTTATGATGGAATTCATGTTGGAAATGAAAGTTGAATGAATTCGGATGAAATTGGAAAAGTGGATGTTGGCCGTGTAGTGTGGATAAATTGAAATGAACATGAATTATTTTTTGTTTGATATGTTAGTTGTATTGTGATGATTCTTATAACATAAATAAAGGTTTAATGGGTTGAGTTAGTATTGACTTGAAAGTATGAAGTCGAAATGGGAATTATGGCATTATGTTGGAAAGTATGCGATTTTATATAGTTTATGTAAATATGAAATGGAAGTGGTAAGATGCAAAGTATGATTGTTGTTAATGAAATTGGAAGACAAAAATGTGTTATGGAAGCTTATGTTGAAAGTTGGAATTTTTGGGTGAATTATGATTTTAGTGAAACTTTTGTATAATTTGTGAAATAATGTGAAATGCTTTCGAACTGCATTTGAATGGTCTTGAATTAGTAAATGAGTATGGAAATATTGATATTAGTTGGAAAGTATGAAGTTGGGGTAGAAGGGGTCGTCTTGTGTAAAAAGGAAAACTATTTACGTCGTAATGTGATTGTAGTACTTGTTGATGTTGTTGAATGGTGATTGGTTTGGTTGTTGATATTCGATATCATATTCTCGGGGATGCTATATGTGTAGGGGAAATGCTTTGCTAAATTTCGGTAGTCTAGTATGGATTTAAACGAGTCCATAAAGCTTAAACTCACATTTGGTAACAATGACCATTTGTAGATTTTTGACGAAACGGGAATTGAAATTGGACGAGTGAAAAAGCATAACCAAGGTATGCAAAGTCTTGCCCTTTATTCTTTGGCATGTTCTAAACATATTAGGCTCGGACGCGAGCCCTAGATACGACCTATGCTCCTAGAAATGCGAGATTGAAATTTGCTCCATTTCGTTCGATGAGATTGAATTGGTCCCTTAATATCTCGTCGGCAAAATAGCTTATATGTATGTAACTTTCACAAATGAAGTCGAAATGCCCTAAAACTCTCATGAGTGACTCCGTAAGACCTATGATCCATAATTTACGTACGCCACCTTGGTTCGGTCCAAGGTGGGCCCACAAAATTCTGGTACTTTCTGTATGGTTTTAACTAACTCATTTACGTCCGAAATTCACAAGTAACTTTTTGGTTATTATCCCGTACTATATAATAAGTGCTATGGCTATATCTATGAATCTTATAATATATTTCTAACATACGAAACGGTTAGGATATTACGTTACCGAAATAACTTTGTCGTGCCATCCCAAATGACACGTGTGCGTATCTATTATGACTATGATCCGATAATTACGATTGGACTTATCTTACGAACTACCTCGGTTTAATTAAGTACGTATGTCGGTACGTATGTATATGGTTTCTCATTGATGCCGTTCGTGGATGCCTCAATGCTTCCTTCACCGCGCCGACCGGGTTACGTGATTCGTGCATTTCCTTTGCATTGTTCACCGCGTCCCTCGATGTGCGGGCATGGATCATTTACATCGTTATGATGCGATTATGTGATTATTATGGGGATGGCGGCCGGGATGGCTTATGATTTGATACGTACGTCCACGCGTCCCGTACTAAGAGGGCGGGTTTGTTACGCGTCCCTTATTAAAGGGCGGGATACGATATATGATATGTATGTACGTATATATTTATGACTACGCATGCATGATTACGAGACACACATACGTTTGGATAAGGATATGACTACACCCACTTTTGGAGATCGTCGATGCGGACTACTACGATTCGGATAAGGCTCTATCATCGTATTTAGTTACGGTCGGAACTGCGATTTGAGGGTACTTACGAGTTAGGATTACATTTGAGAGTACGTACGTCGTCGGACTCGGGCTTTGGTTACGATTTATAATCACACTGCGTGCATACGATTTGCGTTGTGCTTCCGTCGGCCACATTTTGTACCTCGGTCCGTATTGAAACTTCGTCGGCTACACTCCCTAAATAAGACATATTATGATTACGTACGTACACTCGTAAGTCCGACCCCGCTACGGATCCGATTACTGTTCGTTATGATTTTACATATGTTACTGCGATTATGATTATGTATGTTATATTTTATTTACATACTCGGTACACCTTCGTCACCGACCCCGCTTCTTCGGGGGCCTACATGCCGCGGTACGGATGCGCCGCGTGATATCCACCCGATTTAGGACATCGATTTCTTTGTCGAAGAGCTCCTTTGATCTCAGAGACGATACTTTTGGTATATATCTTACATTTGTTCATATACTGCTTTGTACATATGGTTATTTGGGTACGGCGGGGCCTGTCCGTCTTACGATTGTTGTATGTTAGAGGCACTGTAGACATGTTTGTGGGTTGTGGGTTGTCAACTTTGTTACGTGGGAGTATGTCCGAGTTTGCGACTCTGTAGTGGCTATTATAGCCCTAACGAACTTGTGTGTAAATCTATGTATGTGTATATATATTTATGTATGCTATATACGTAATGGATTTGTGTATATCTAAACGGAATTTAGCCATTTGGTATGCCAGATTTGTCGATGGTACGTATGGGTGTCCAAATAGGACACCGGTCGTCGCGAATAAATGGTTTGGGTCGTGACAAAATATATATCGATGCGGTTTGTCCTCGGAATGTTTACGGCCGTGTCTAGTAGAATCCTTTGTTTATCGGTGTGTCGTGCAACATCTATAAATAGGAGGCTACGGACATTTAGGATGTTACCCTTTCTTTGAATCTTAGATCGTGCGATAAGTTTGTGATATTAGGATGACTCTTTTAGATCGGTTGTTGTATTTTTCAATGATGCCTCAAGAAGGCAACGGCCGCCCGAAGGGCAAGGCGATGGCGATTTCTAGACTAGTCGGGCGGCGAGAGTATACCGATCTCGTATCGGACTACGCCGTATTTACTTATAGGGTTCGGCCACTCCGCCACGGAGAGGCGGACTGAGGCCCTCGGTTCCTTCCGGCGCCCGGCTCACGGCCGGGGGCGGAGGACGGGGACGTTGAGGGAGGCGGTGCGAATGGTAGCTATTGTGGCGGGTACGAGGCTCGCGGACGCGGGCGGAGAGGTGATGATGACGATGACGGGGTGATAGCACGAGAGTTCGGGATTTTCGACATGTGGTCCCCGGAGCATTTTGGGTCCAAGCCCGAGGAGGACCCCGCGTGATTTCATTCGGATGAAATGCGGCGCTTATTGGGACGGTCGAGCTTCGGAGACCGAGTACGTCGAGCTTGACATATTACGGATGTTGCCCTTAATTGGTATGAGTCTGGAGGCCCGTCCCCCGGGGGTGAGGGTGCTCCCCGAATACATGGGATGAGTTTACAATCTCCTAAGGTATAACCTCCGCACTTTCTACCACGGAGTTAAGGAGGGCGAGAGATTGATAGTTTTTACGAGATAAAGCGAGAGGAGGGGTACGGAATCGTGAGTATAATTTGGAGTTTGATTCTGCCCACAATAAAGTCCATGTTAATCACTTCCCCATTTCCAGGAGGAATTTCCATGCTTGCCGATAATGTGATGGAGTACGGACGGATACACGGATTGATAGTTGTATGGCGATCGGCGTCATTTGCCAAATTCATCGCTAGGTTACGAGCTTACGCCATCCCACCAATACATCGATTTAAGATCACGGTACATCTTTGTCGTTCCGGGGCAGAATACGGGGTATTCGGAGATTCCGGCGGATGGCCTCAGCCGTAGTTCCGCCACATCCGAACACATAACCTATTCTGATGCGAGGTCGTCTCCGAGCCCCGGGGTTTGGCCGAGACTTCAAATAACGACTTTTCCTAGGCCACCTATCACACCCCCATAATACTTAAGCCGTAATCGGGGGGAGTCTTTATTTCCGGGCGCATCCAACCGAACAAACTTACGAATCAAATCGTCGTATCAAGGCATTTCCCGATTTAACGTACACTATTCGAACCGATAGCAAACGTCATACAAATACGAAAACGTATGCTTTGTCCTAAGCGGTCGCCCGTGCGCAGTCATCGATCGAATCGAAACCGGCGGAATGCACATCGCCCGTACACACACATACATACAAACGTATGGGCCATATCGGCCATGGTAGCATACGGGCCGCTTAAGGACGCAAAACAGAATCACATACGAACGAACCGGACCCATGACCCACAAATATGACTACGTGCCTCTACGTACAAACGTAACATACGAACATATGACGGGACGGGGCCCCGCCGTGCCGAACATCACAAATGTGCGGAATAGACATAGCAAAACATATATACCAAGTATGAGCTCCGGATCAAGGGGGAGCACTCCAAAATAGCGTAATGAAAAGCCTAAACCGGGGGATCTCCCAATCGAGCGCCCGTACCGCGCGGCATGAAACGCGACCCCCGAAGAAAGGGGGTCGATGCGGAAAAAGTACCGAGTATGTAAAGCCGAAGGTACAAGAATCCAAATCAAGGCCGGAGTCGAAGATACGTAACAAATACGTAAATAACGGATCGACTCGTGCGGAATGCAAATGTACGTAATGCAAATAAAAATCATGTATAAGGCTCGAACGTGGTCACCCCCCGACGCCGGTGCCACAACACATCATACTCCGAAGTTTTCAAATCTCCGTACATCTCCGAACACATCACAAAGTCACACACATCAAATCATCGAACATATCGATGCCATATCACATCATAACACCATAAACGGTAACCGGCCCTATGGCGAGGTCTCGAAACCGTAACACATCATCTTGCCGAATGTGTCACAAAGCGCACGATCACGAAACCGGCCCGGTGTACGCGAACGAAATCATAACCATTGGCACGAGCGAGTAGTGCGTAAACCATATGCATATCAAAAATAAGGTCTAAAACCGGATACATGATCTCATATACATAGATAATAACTTCGGAGGGCTCAAAACAAGTGTCGAGTTATTCGGAATTAACATACAAAAGTCGCGGACTTTTAAATTATCAATTTTTCTCAAAAACACATCGTAGATCATTTTCGAAAAATTTTAGCATCATTCATAGTAACAAACTTTCAAATATCATTATCGGACATTCCAAACGGACCTTAACGTCATAGACAAACACTTCCTTTTTCATATCGTACGAAAATGGGCCAAACAAATCAAATAAGGGAAGTCTCGGAACTTGCGGGCCCATCTCGGGTCGAGTCGAGGCGGCGGACATAAGTTTCCAACGTTAGGTTCCATAAGGTTATCCGTGATAGTTTCGGAGCAATTTGGATTCATTTACGAAAGGTACGAAGGTTTACGCATTCTTACATCTAAAGATAAGCATTTTGATTCAATTGTCTTTGAATGAATAGTAACTAAAATCAAACTCGGATCTCTAGGAGCAGGATTGTCCCCAAGGTTCCGTTTTCGGCCTAGTAGGTCTAGGACATGCCATAAAAAGAATAGATAAGCCTTACATACCTTGGTTGCGCCTTATGCTTGCTTATTCTCAATTCCCGTTTGCTTCAGAATCTACAATTGGTCAAAGTTACCAAACATAAGTCATATGCCTTTAGAGATTCATTCTTGGCCCTTTCTTGTCTACGAAATTTGGGCAAAGACCTCCCCTATAAATTCGCCGCCCCGAGAATATGACTCGGCTCGAATAACAACAAACAACCCAACAACATCATCAATAACACCAATAACATCAACATTCAATACCAAACACATTATAACATGAATAGTCCCTCTTTCTACATAATGCAACAACTTCGACTTCAACTTCACACTTTCAAACTAATATCAACATTTACATATTCATTCTCTAATTCAAGGCCATTCAAATATAATTCGACACATTTCTCATCATTTCTCGAAATACACAAGGTTTCCATCAAACCATAATTCATCCAAAACCTCTTAACCTTCGATATGCATATTCATAACATTTTTCCATCTTCCAATTTCATAAATCATAATCACAATTCACATCTAAGATCTTACTTTCATCATTATATAAAAATTATATAAAAATCACATAAAGTTCTCATAACAACATACAACCAACTTTCATGCTAGCTTAATTCATTAAACCTTCCTTTACATCACAAAAGCCACAACAACATACTTAACACACTAAATAAAATTTAATTCATATTCCATTACTTCTCCATACACCCCACGGCCACATCCCATTTTTTTCTAAATTCAATTAAATTCATTTGTCTTTCACTTCCAATACAAATTCCACCATAACTACAACTAGATTACCACATAAAATTCAACTCATATCTTCTACACAATTATGCACACTCACGGCCACAACCCCTCTTCACACACACACACGATTTCCATAATTCTCATTCCATTCCAATCATTATAACATACATACATCTTCCATAACACAAAAGAACAAGATTCTTACCTCTTTCTTGAAATTTCAACTCGCCGCAAACGTCCTTCTTTTGCCAAACTAATGGTATCACGTCGAAGAGCGTCTTGAACTTGTTACTAATTCAAGAAGAACAAGATTTTTGGATTGAAGTTGAAGGCTAGGAAATTTTTTTTTCTTTTTCTTTCTCTCTTGGCCGATTGCTCTTCCTTTTTTTTTCTTTTTCTTTTTTCTTGATTTTTCTTGAAGTTTCTAAGGTGGAGTCATGTATATATACATGCTCCCTTAATCATAAAATGGTCACATGATCTCCATGTGCCATGGGCTTGGGCCAACCTTTGTTGGCCGGCCACCCTTACTTGGGCTCAAATTTCTCTCATTTTTTGGCCCAATAATTTGGCTACTTCATGTAATTCATGAAACAAATTTCCAAAATTCCGATTTTTGTCCTTAACCTTCCTCGAAAATTCCGCACCAATGTTTTCCTAGCCAACACCTTGATACCAAGTAAGGTCCAAATATGGCCTCATTCCTTTCAAATCAAAATTATTTCAAGTTTTCCGAATGTGCGAAAACACGGGATATAACATCCTCCCCCCCTTTAGAACATTCGTCCTCGAATGTTAAACCAACTTTGTGGTAGACCAGGATAAGTCGGGGAGGTTCTCTCGCCAACCACATACTTGTATTTGATCTGAACACTTGTAAGGGCATGCGTTTTCTAACTCCTTTTTATCCTCGTCCGACATTACAACATTCGGGTTGTTCGGAATCCTTATTAGTCTAGTGACTCGTACCGTCTCAAATAAGATATATGGCGAACAGAATTTTCATCAGAACCAGAAGATCAGATGGATGTCAGACGGAGTCATATCCGGAATCAGAAGCACAGTAGCATAGCATACGTTATATCAAGCAGATTCGTAATCAGAGTCAGACACACAGGAGCATATCGGACAAACCTATAATCAGAGTCGGATATATTGAGCTATATCGGATGGATCCGTAGTCAGAATCAGACGTACAGAGAAATATCGGACAGATTTGTGCTCAGAGTCGGACGCACAGAGACGTGTCAGACAGAAACGAAATCGGATTCAGAGGTACAGAGGTATAATAGACGGAGTCTTATCAAAATCAAAGGCGCAGAAGTATAACAAACAGAAGTTTGATCAGAATCAGACCACTTCCACTAATGCTTCAGTGACTTATATAAAATAAAAAGCTTCTCCTGCCGACATTTCGTTTAGCCTATCTCAGTCCCACACTTCAATTTACCTTACATCTCACCCCAATTCATTTATAATACCGCAGATATGCATCTTTCATTTATCACCTTAGCACACTTCCCAGGGGGTCACCCATCCCGCACTGCTGCCGGCCCCAAAGACGCTTAACCTCGAAACTTTAAGGCATTTTAGTAGCTTAATGCTAGGGACAAATCACGTCCACTCCCCCACAGACCTTTGTCACGAAAATCTAAGGCAAATCGGGGTCTTAACAAATTTTTCGGAAAGTTTTCATAGCGGGCCCCACTCCAATCTAAAGGGGTCGTTTATCCCTGTCTATATGGTCTACTGTCTTAGCCATTCAAATTCCCTATATTCGACTTCTGCCTGTATATATAGCTATCTCAAATGATTTTTTCCAAATTCGAATTTTTATCTTACCTTTACCAACACGCAAAAGAAAAGATCACGTAACACAATGGGATATCAGTCTGTCAATACACACATTCATCCGTAAAAAAAAATTAATAATATACCTGGGTCCACGTCTGGCGGTGCCTCCGGGTTCTGCCGACTAGTCAAAGCATATATGCGGTTCGAAGGACCGCTAAGATCAGAACCCCCGCCACGGCCTCTGCCGCGGCCCGCTGGTGCTGGCGTACTTCGCCCCGCAGGGCGCATAGCTGGAGGTGTGGATGACGAACCCGCAACTGAACTCGTCGGCTGTGCTGCACCACCAGAACCGCCCACCCACGGACAGTCTCGCATAACATGGCCCTGGCGGCCGCAAGAAAAACAGGCCCCTGTGGCCCTATAGCACTCCCCTGGGTGCGATCTCCCACAATACGAACACCGGGGCATAGGTGGCCTAGTCTGACTGGGACCTCTACTCGCCTGGGGACCTGAGGCTCTAGAACTCTGGCCGGCCCCAGACGGACCTGCGTCATCAAAACGTCTGCCGGCGGACTGTGTACCCCGGCCTGACGGTGGAAGGGACCTACCGGACTGCTGCTGAGGCCATCCGCCTCGGGAATCTCCGGAATACCCCGCAGATCTGGCCCTCTTGGGCGGCCTCCTATCATAATCCCTACCAGACTGCTCCTCCCTATGTCGATCCTCCATGCCCTGTGCATAGGCCTGCAACCGGGCGATGTCCATATCAGTCTGCGACGCCATCGCCATGCAACTATCGACCGGTACCTGTCCGTACCCATCACATATCGGTGCATTCTGTCCTCCATATCGGCTACGATGGTAGGTGCATATCGGGCCAGAGAATCAAACTCCAAATTATACTCACGAACACTCCGACCCTCTGCTTTATCTGCAAAAACCGGTCAACTCTCGCCCGTCGCAGCTCCGGTGGTAAAAAGTGGCGGAGGAAGGCAGTCGTAAACTCATCCCACGTAGCTGGGGGAGCACCCTCACCCCTGGACAGTTCCCAGGACTCGTACCAATTTAGAGCAATATCCCGTAACCGGTGCGAGGCTAACTCAACGGACTCGCCCTCGAAGCCCTAACCAGTCCCAATGCGCGTCTCATCTGCCGAATAAAATCATGGGGGTCCTCGTCGGGCTTAGACCCGAAAAACTCGGGGGGGCCACATGTCAAGAAGTCGCGAACCCTCAGGCTATCACGCCTGTCATCATCATTATTACCTCTCTGCCCGCGTCCGCGAGCTTGTCCTGCCACTATCGTCGTCAACAACTGTACGGCCTCCCTCAGCGTCCTGTCCTCCGTACCCGGCTGGGGAGCTGGGGCCTCTGGAGCTAATGGTGGAGCTGCTCCCGGCCCTTCCGGTAGTGGTACAGTAGAACCCTCTGACTGGGGCACAACATCGGGCATGGTCTGGGCGCGGGCCCTAGTAACCCTCTGGGCCCGGCTAGTCTCTCCTGTCTCCCGGCATCGCTTGCCCTTCTGGGCAGCCGTCGCCTTCTTCGGAGGCATCACTGATAAATAAAACAATTGATCAAAAAAGAGTCATCTTAATAGCACAACTCTATCGCACGATCTAAGATCCAAAGAAAGGGAAACATCCTAAATGTCCTGTAGCCTCCTGTTTATAGATGTGGTGCACAACACACCGATAAACAAGACTCTACGAGACACGGCCCGTAGACATTCCGAGGACAAACCGCTCGATACCACTTTTGTCACGACCCGGCCCCGTGGCCGTGATCGGTGCTCTACTTAGGCACCCGAACAAACTTACGAATCAAATCGTCGTATCAAGGCATTTCCGATTTAACGACACTATTCGAACCGATAGCAAACGTCATACAAATACGTAAACGTATGCTGTCCTAAGCGGTCGCCCGTGCGAGTCATCGATCGTAATCGAAACTGGCAGAATGCACATCGCCCAGACACACACATACATATAACCATATCGGCCATGGTAGCATACGGGCCGCTTAAGGACGCAAAACAGAATCACATACGAACGAACCGGACCCATGACCCACAAATATGACTACAGGCCTCTACAGACAAACAGAACATACGAACATATGACGGGACAGGGCCCCGCCGTACCCGAACAGTCACAAATGTGCAGAATAGACATAGCAAAACATATATACCAAGTATGAGCTCCGGATCAAGGGGGAGCACTCCAAAATAGCAGAATGAAAAGCCTAAACCGGGGGATCTCCCAATCGAGCGCCTGTACCTGCGCGGCATGAAACGCAGCCCCCGAAGAAAGGGGGTCAGTACGGAAAAAGTACTGAGTATGTAAAGCCGAAGGTACAGTAATCCAAATCAAGGCTGGAGTCAGAAGATACAGAACAAATACAGAAATAACAGATCAGACCTGTGCGGAATGCAAATGTACAGAATGCAAATAAAAATCATGTATAAGGCTCAGGAACGTGGTCACCCCCTGACGCTGGTGCCACAACACATCATACTCCATGTTTTCAAATCTCCGTACATCTCCGAACACATCACAAAGTCACACACATCAAATCATCGAACATATCGTATGCCATATCACATCATAACACCATAAACGGTAACCGGCCCTATGGCGAGGTCTCGGAAACCGTAACACATCATGCTGCCGAATGTGTCACAAAGCGCACGATCACAGAACCGGCCCGGGTACCGGCGAACGAAATCATAACCATTGGCACGAGCAGAGTAGTGCAGAAACCATATGCATATCAAAAATAAGGTCTAAAACTGGATACATGATCTCATATACATAGATAATAACTTCGGAGGGCTCAAAACAAGTGTCGAGTTATTCGGAATTAACATACAAAAGTCGCGGACTTTTAAATTATCAATTTTTCTCAAAAACACATCGTAGATCATTTTCGAGAAAATTTTAGCATCATTCATAGTAACAAACTTTCAAATATCATTATCGGACATTCCAAACGGACCTTAACGTCATAGACAAACACTTCCTTTTTCATATCGTACGAAAATGGGCCAAACAAATCAAATAAGGGAAGTCTCGGAACTTGCGGGCCCATCTCGGGTCGAGTCGAGGCGGCGGACATAAGTTTCCAACGTTAGGTTCCATAAGGTTATCCGTGATAGTTTCGGAGCAATTTGGATTCATTTACGAAAGGTACGAAGGTTTACGCATTCTTACATCTAAAGATAAGCATTTTGATTCAATTGTGCTGAATGAATAGTAACTAAAATCAAACTCGGATCTCTAGGAGCAGGATTGTCCCCAAGGTTCCGTTTTCGGCCTAGTAGGTCTAGGACATGCCATAAAAAGAATAGATAAGCCTTACATACCTTGGTTGCGCCTTATGCTTGCTTATTCTCAATTCCCGTTTGCTTCGAATCTACAATTGGTCAAAGTTACCAAACATAAGTCATATGCCTTTAGAGATTCATTCTTGGCCCTTTCTTGTCTACAGAAATTTGGGCAGCACCTCCCCTATAAATTCGCTGCCCCGAGAATATGACTCGGCTCAGAATAACAACAAACAACCCAACAACATCATCAATAACACCAATAACATCAACATTCAATACCAAACACATTATAACATGAATAGTCCCTCTTTCTACATAATGCAACAACTTCGACTTCAACTTCACACTTTCAAACTAATATCAACATTTACATATTCATTCTCTAATTCAAGGCCATTCAAATATAATTCGGACACATTTCTCATCATTTCTCGAAATACACAAGGTTTCCATCAAACCATAATTCATCCAAAACCTCTTAACCTTCGATATGCATATTCATAACATTTTTCCATCTTCCAATTTCATAAATCATAATCACAATTCACATCTAAGATCTTACTTTCATCATTATATAAAAATTATATAAAAATCACATAAAGTTCTCATAACAACATACAACCAACTTTCATGCTAGCTTAATTCATTAAACCTTCCTTTACATCACAAAAGCCACAACAACATACTTAACACACTAAATAAAATTTAATTCATATTCCATTACTTCTCCATACACCCCACGGCCACATCCCATTTTTTTCTAAATTCAATTAAATTCATTTGTCTTTCACTTCCAATACAAATTCCACCATAACTACAACTAGATTACCACATAAAATTCAACTCATATCTTCTACACAATTATGCACACTCACGGCCACAACCCCCTCTTCACACACACACACACGATTTCCATAATTCTCATTCCATTCCAATCATTATAACATACATACATCTTCCATAACACAAAAGAACAAGATTCTTACCTCTTTCTTGAAATTTCAACTCGCCGCAAACGTCCTTCTTTTGCCAAACTAATGGTATCACGTCGAAGAGCGTCTTGAACTTGTTACTAATTCAAGAAGAACAAGATTTTTGGATTGAAGTTGAAGGCTAGGAATTTTTTTTTTTCTCTTCTTTCTCTCTTGGCCGATTGCTCTTCCTTTTTTTTTCTCTTCTTTTCTTGATTTTTCTTGAAGTTTCTAAGGTGGAGTCATGTATATATACATGCTCCCTTAATCATAAAATGGTCACATGATCTCCATGTGCCATGGGCTTGGGCCAACCTTTGTTGGCCGGCCACCCCTTGTACTTGGGCTCAAATTTCTCTTTTTTTTTTTGGCCCAATAATTTGGCTACTTCATGTAATTCATGAAACAAATTTCCAAAATTCCGATTTTTGTCCTTAACCTTCCTCGAAAATTCCGCACCAATGTTTTCCTAGCCAACACCTTGATACCAAGTAAGGTCCAAATATGGCCTCATTCCTTTCAAATCAAAATTATTTCAAGTTTTCCGAATGTGCGAAAACACGTTTGACTCGATTTCAAATCTGTTCGATAAATCTCTATACGTACGACTCGACACGCGCATCTATCGATACCTCCGACTACGGATTTATCCGATATAGTCCGGTACATCCGACTCCGATTGTGGGTCCGTCCGACATGTACGTGCGTCCGGCTCGATCATGAATCCGTTTGATATAACGTATGATTACGATTCTCGTACGCCACGCCGTACTTCCGATTCCGGATACGACTTCATCTGACATACCTCTGATCTTCCAGCTCTGACAAATATTCTATTCACCCTGTATTTGATTTAAAATCGTATGGACCGCTAGACTAATTAGGATTTCGAACGGCCCCAATACCGCAATATCAGAAAATGATAGAAGGACTTGGAAAGTGAAAGGCTCTTCAATTACTTCGATCAAGTGTGAATATGTAATTGGCGACCTTCCCCCGAAGTGTTTGTAAAACCTATAAGACTAATTTAACATTCGAGGACGAATGTTTTAAAGGAAGGATGTTATATCCGGCATTTTTTGAGTAGTTGGAAAATTTGGAGATAACCTTGACTTGTAAGGAATGAGGTCGTGTTTGGATTTTACTTAATCTCGTGCGCATGCCGGTTATGGAAGTATGGATGCGGAAACAATGGAGAAGGCCTAAGGGCAAAATTAGAATTTTGAAAATTTATTTCGGGAATTGCAAAATATGATTCATGAAGAATTGGGCCAAAAAAATAATAAGAAAATGAGGCCCAAATTTGGAAGGGGTGGTGTCACGACCCAGCCCCATGGGCCGTGACTGGTGCCCTACTTAGGCACCCAAACACACTTACGAACCAATTTGCCATGTTAGGACATATCCCGATTCAGCAGACATTATTCGTACAGATAGCAGATAGCGTACGTCATACGAATACGAGAAACGAGTGCTTTGTCCCCGGCCGGTCGCCCGCAAAATCATCAAATCAAAATCAAAACTGGCGGAATGTACATCGCCCAGACACACACACATACATACATACATATGGGCCATACCGGCCATAGTAGCATACGGGCCGCTTAAGGACGCAAAGCAGAGTCACATACGAACAAACCGGAACCACATACAACCAGACCGGACCCACGACCCACAAACATGTCTACAGGCCTCTACAAACAGAACAGAACATACGAACATATGACGGGACAGGGCCCCGCCGTACCCAAACAGTCTCAAATGTACAGAATGTGCATGGCAAAATATATGTACCCAGTATGAGCTCCCGATCGAGGGGAATACTCCGAAATAGCGAGTCGGGGGTGCCTAACCGGAGGGTCACCCAACCGAGCGTCGGTACCTGCGCGGCATGAAACGCAGCCCCCGAAGAAAGGGGGTCAGTACGGAAAAAGTACTGAGTATGTAAAGCAGAAGGTACAGTAATCCAAATCATAACTGGGGTCAGGAGATACAGAACAATTGCAGAAATAACAGATCAAACCTGTGCGGAATGCAAATGTACAGAATGCAAATAAAAATCATGCATAAGGCTCGAACGTGGTCACCCCCTGACGCTGGTGCCACAACACATCATACTCCAGAAGTTTTCAAATCTCCGTACATCTCCGAACACATCACAAAGTCACACACATCAAATCATCAGAACAGATCAGATGCCATATCACATCATAACACCATAAACGGTAACCGGCCCTATGGCGAGGTCTCGAAAATCGTAACACATCATACTGCCGAATGTGTCACACAGCGCACGATCACAAGCCGGCCGGTACCGGCGAACGAAATCATAATCATTGGCACGAGCGAGTAGTGCGTAAACCATATGCATATTAAAAGTAAGTTCCAAGACTTGACGCATAATCTTGTATACAGATATATTAACTTCAGAGGGCTTGAAATGAGTATCAAGCTAGTCGGAATTAACATACAAAAGTTACGGACTTTTAAATTATCAATTTTTCTCAAAAATACATCGTAGGTCAATCTTCGAAAATTTAGTATCATTCGTAGTGAGGAACGTTCAAATGATGTTACAGAACATTTCTAACGGACCCTGGAGTCATAGACCAACATTTTCCTTTCATATCATACGGAAACGAACCAAACAAATCAAGTAAAGGAAGTCTCGGGGCTTGCGGGCCCACCTCGGGTCAAGTTGAGGCGACGAACATAAATTACAAACATTGAGATCCATAAAGTCACCCGTGAGAGTTTCGAAGCATTTCGGATACATTTGCGGAAGTTATGGAGGTTTAAGCATTCTTATAACCAAATGTAAGAACTCGTAATTCAATTGCGCCGAATGAATAGTGCTCAAAATTAAACTCGGATTTCTAGGAGCACTTAATCCCGAGGTTCCGTTTTCGGCCCTAGTAGGTCTAGGACATGCCATATGAAGAATAGGTAAGCGTTACATACCTTATGGAAGTCTTATGCTCGCTATATCTTCAATCCCGTTTCGCCTAGAATCTGCAAATGGTCACCTTTACCAGTTACTATTCATGAGAGTTAACATTTCACTCTTGGGTTTATACTTAACTACCGAAATTTCGGCAGCACTTCCCCTATAAATGTGACGCCCCGAGAATTCAAACTCGGCCAAAACAATCAACAACAACCAACAACAACAACAATAACAATAACAACAACAATTATCGGCTAGAATCGCTTACTAATATAAATAGTCTTCTCTCTTCATAAAGCGACAACTTTCAAACCAACTTCACATTTTCAAACCAATATCAATGTTCTCATACTCATTCAAGACCATTCAAATACAATTCGGAGCATTTCGCATTATTTCACAAATTATACACAAATTCCACCGAAATCATAATTCGTTCAAAACTTCCAACTTCCAACATAAACTTCCATGACATATTTTTACCTTTCAATTCCATTACAACTATCATAATTTGCATCTTACCATTTCATTCCCATGATTACATAAGCTACAATAAAATCGCATACTTTCCGACAACACTTAACACCCAATTCTCCATGTTAACTTAAACCATTATTCTTCCATCTACTTCACAAGGCCTTAACGACACAACTAACATGACAAACAAAAACAATTCATTTTCATTTCCATTTTTCCATGACTCACGGCCAACTTCTATATTCCTAACTTCACCCTAACTCATTCAACTTTCATTTTCAACATGAATTTCCGTCATAACCACAACTAAAACACAACACCAAATTCAACTAATCATAACCATGCAACATGCACACACACACGGTCCCTACACAACACACACACCACACGGCTTACACACTAACAATCACCCTTCCATGATTTTCATTCAATTTCACATATCATAACATATATATATCCTTCCATAACATAATAAAAACATGAAATCCTTACCTTTCCAATTTCTTCCACTTGCCAAAAGAAGCTCTTTCTTGCCAAGATATTTATATCACTTTGAAGAGCACCTTGAACTTAGTAAGAATCCAAGAAGAACCAAGTTTTTGAATCAAAGACCAAGCTCCAAGAATTTTTCTTCTTCTTTTCTTTTTCTCTCTTTCTCTCTAGCCGAATGGCTCTTCTCTTTTTTTCTTGATTTTTCCTTTGATTTTTCTTGAAATTTCTAGAGATATACTCCTCTTTATATTAATTAGTCACATGCATGGCATATGACTAATTCCATGGGTTGGGCCAAAGCCATGTTGGCCGGCCACCCTTGTTCTTTGGGCTTGTTTTCTTATTTTTTTTTTGGCCCAATTCTTCATGAATCATATTTTGCAATTCCCGAAACAAATTTCCAAAATTCCAATTTTGCCCTTAGGCCTTCTCCATTGTTTCCGCATTCAAACTTCCATAACCAACATACACCTACTAAGAAAAATCCAAACTTGACCTCATTCCTCATAAGTCACAATTATTTCGAATTTTCCGTTTATGCAAAAGGGCGGGATATAACAGGTGTCCGGCCAACATGGCCATGGCCCAAACCCATTAAGTTGGCATGTGATGGTCATGTGCTTCAAAATTATATATATGCATGATATGTCTAGAATTTTCAAGAAAACAAAACAAATCAAAGGAGAGAAAAACAAGAAGAGCCGTCGGCTCTAGAGAAAGAAGAGAGAAAAGAAAAAAAAATTTCCAAGCCTCCAATCCTAGTCCAAAAATTGTAATCCTCTCGTATTCATAGTAAGCTCAAGGTGCTCTCCAAGTTGATATAATTAGTTTAGGCGAGGAAGTGACGTTGGTGGCAAGGAGGACTTATTGGAAAAGGTAAGATCTCATGTTTCATTGTGTTATGGAAGGCTATATATATGTTATGGTATGTAGAATTGAGTGGAAATCATGGAATGTGTTTGTGAGTGTGTAGCCGTGTAGTGTGTGTGTTGTGTTGTGGCCGTGTGTGTGTGTATGATGCATGGCTATGGTAAGTTGAATTTTGTATTGTGTTCTAGTTGTGGTTATGATGGAATTCATGTTGGAAATGAAAGTTGAATGAATTCGGATGAAATTGGAAAAGTGGATGTTGGCCGTGTAGTGTGGATAAATTGAAATGAACATGAATTATTTTTGTTTGATATGTTAGTTGTATTGTGATGATTCTTATAACATAAATAAAGGTTTAATGGGTTGAGTTAGTATTGACTTGAAAGTATGAAGTCGAAATGGGAATTATGGCATTATGTCGGAAAGTATGCTATTTTATATAGTTTATGTAAATATGAAATGGAAGTGGTAAGATGCAAAGTATGATTTTTGTTAATGAAATTGGAAGACAAAAATGCGTTATGGAAGCTTATGTTGAAAGTTGGAATTTTTGGGTGAATTATGATTTTAGTGAAACTTTTGTATAATTTGTGAAATAATGTGAAATGCTTTGTTGCATTTGAATGGTCTTGAATTAGTAAATGAGTATGGAAATATTGATATTAGTTGGAAAGTATGAAGTTGGGGTAGAAGGGGTCGTCTTGTGTAAAAAGGAAAACTATTTACGTCGTAATGTGATTGTAGTACTTGTTGATGTTGTTGGAATGGTGATTGGTTTGGTTGTTGATATTCTGAGCCGAGTCATATTCTCGGGGATGCTATATGTGTAGGGGAAATGCTGCCGAAATTTCGGTAGTCTAGTATGGATTTAAACCGAGTCCATAAAGCTTAAACTCACATTTGGTAACAATGACCATTTGTAGATTTTTGACGAAACGGGAATTGAAATTGGACGAGCGAAAAAGCATAACCAAGGTATGTAAAGTCTTGCCCTTTATTCTTTGGCATGTTCTAAACATATTAGGCTCGGACGCGAGCCCTAGATACGACCCTGCTCCTAGAAATCTGAGATTGAAATTTGCTCCATGTCGTTCAGTAAGATTGAATTGGTCCCTTAATATCTCGTCGGCAAAATAGCTTATATGTATGTAACTTTCACAAATGAAGTCGAAATGCCCTAAAACTCTCATGGGTGACTCCGTAAGACCTATGATCCATAATTTACGTACGCCACCTTGGTTCGGTCCAAGGTGGGCCCACAAAATTCGGTACTTTCTGTATGGTTTTAACTAACTCATTTATGTCCGAAATTCACAGGTAACTTTTGGTTATTATCCTGTTTACTATATAATAAGTGCTATGGCTATATCTATGAATCTTATAATATATTTCGACATCCGAAACGGTTACTCGATATTACGTTCGAAATAACTGTCGTGCCATCCCAAATGACACGTGTGCGTATCTATTATGACTATGATCCGATAATTCGATTGGACTTATCTTCCGAACTACCTCGGTTTAATTAAGTACGTATGTCGGTCTGTATGTATATGGTTTCTCATTGATCCGTTCGTGGATGCCTCAATGCTTCCTTCACTGCGCCCGGGCCAGGTTCTGTGATTCGTGCACTTCCACTGCATTGTTCACCGCGTCCCTCGGATGTGCGGGCCGGGATACGTTTACATCGATTATGATCGATTATGTGATATTATGGGGATGGCGGCCGGATGGCATTTGATTTGATCTGTCTGTCCACCGCGTCCCGTACTAAGAGGGCCCCGGATTCGTTACCGCGTCCCTTATTAAAGGGCCGGGATCTGATTTATGATATGTATGTCTGTATATGATTATGACTCTGCATGCATGATCTGAGACTCGATTCGGATAAGGATCTGTCTGTCCCATTTCGCACGTCCGATTCGGACTCGATTACGTCCGTCATACTTCCGAGTTACGGATTCTGTTTGAGGGTCTGTCTGTTACACCTCTGTAATTCGGACTCTGTTTACGATTTATAATCACACTCTGTGCATCTGATTTGCGTTGTGCTTCCGTCAGCCACATTTTGTACCTCTGGTCCGTATTGAAACTTCGTCAGCTACACCCCCTAAATCTGACATATTATGATTCCTCGTCCGTACACTCGTAAGTCGACCTCGCTATGGATCCGATTAAATACCGTTATGATTTTACATATCGACTCGATTATGATTATGTATGTTATATTTTCCGCTTTACATACTCGGTACACCTTCGTACCGACTCCCTCGTTCTTCGGGGGCCGCTACATGCCCGCGGGTACGGACGCGCCGCGTGATACGCCACCGCCTTAGGACATCGATTTGCGTCCGAAGAGCTCCCTTTGATCCGGAGCCGATAATTTTGGTATATATCTTCCGTTGTTTGTATGCTTTGTACATATGGTCATTTGGGTACGGCGGGGCCACAATGTCCCGTCTTCGATTCTTACGTATGTTAGAGGCCTGTAGACATGTTTGTGGGTTGTGGGTTGTCACTGTTCTGGTAGGTAAGTACGAGTCTGCGAATTGAGTAATTCTGCTTATTATGTTAGCCCTAACGGCTTCTGTACAGGTCTAAGTATGTATATATATTTTCGTGCGAAGTATTTTATATCTGTATGAATTTGTGTATATCTAAACGGAATTTAGCCATTTGGTATGCCAGATCCGTCAGGTAGGTACGTATGTGTCCAGTTAGGACACCAGTCGCGGCCCACGGGGTTGGGTCGTGACAAAAAAATTTCTGAGGTGTAACAACACAACACCCAAACATGCTAAATACAATTAGTTCATCACTCCTACACAACAACACACACACACGGCCACAACACAATACATACGGCCACACTTCAACATTCATATTTCCATGAACTTCCTTCATTTCCACATTCCACAACATGCACAAACCATCCATAGGACATGAAAAATAAGATTGAACCATACCTTCCTCACTTGTTCTTCACTTCGGCTAGGATGAAAACTTCAAGAACAAACACTTTGCTTGCTTCAACAACAACTCCATGTTGTTTAGGACCTTCCAATGAGTTGAAAACCTAGAAGAAAATATTTTTTTGGAGAGAATTTTTGGTCTTCAATTTTTCCTTCAATGGCCGAATGGCCTTCTCTTCTTGCTCTCCAAAGTTCTTCAACTTTCTTGAACTTTCTAGGAGCTAAAATATGATGAAGATGATTTAATTAATCATCTTTCTCTCCATATATAATTCATACACATGGCCCATGGCCCACACACACACATGGCCACATATGGCTATTTTCATGAATTATTCTTTTTCCAAAATTTCACTTCTAGCCCCAAATTTTCATGAAATGTCTAGCTTTCCATAATTCATCTTTTGGTCCCAAATTTTTCTTATTCCAAATTTGCCCTTAACATTCCATACCAATAAAAAGATGAACATGCAACTTATGCATTAAAATCAACAAAATCGAAAATTAAAAGTCTTGTCCATAACTTGTCGCAACCAACTTAGAATATTCCAACGTACAAAGTACGGGGTATAACACCTCGAAAAAGGCGGAGGATAGGGCTATGAGAGATGCGGCTCAGCTTGCGACCAGATTAGTGGCGAGAGCGGGGTCGCGAGCGGGGGGCTAGGCGGTGACTATGCGGATAGACATGATAGTTTAAGGGCTCGTGACTTCTTGACTTGTAACCCCCGCAGTTCGCGGGTCAAAGCCGGGAGGACCCGCGGGGAGTTCATTCGGCGGATACGGCGTACGTTGAGGATAATTAGAGCTTCGAAGACCGAGTCCGTTGAGTTGGCTTCATATCGGCCGCGTGATGTAGGCCGTTAATCGGGTATGAGTCCCGGGAGTTGTCTAGGGGCGAGGGTGGTCCTCCGAGCGGTATGGGATGAGTTCGTGGAGGCCTTTCTTGGCCACTTTCTACCTCCGGAGATGAGGCGAGCCAGAGTTGATAGATTCTTACATCTGAGGCAGAATGGCAGGAGTGTTCGAGATTATAGTCTTGAGTTTGATTCGTTGGCTAGACATGCGCCCACTATTGTAGCTGATATGGCTGATAGGGTGCATCATTATGTGATGGGGCTGGATCGTTACTTGGTTGATAGCTGCATGATAATGGCTTCTCAGCCAGGTATGGATATTGCTCGGGTACAAGCTTATGCACAGGGGGTAGAGGATCGGCACAGGGGACGCCAGCCGGATAGAGATTATGACAGAGGCCAGCATAAGAGAGCTAGATCAGCTGGCTATCCGGGTGAGTTTCGAGGCGAACGGCCTCGAGCGCCAGTATAGTAGATATCCTTCTTGTCACACCCCAACTTGATAGGGCATGATGGGCACCCGACCCTTACTTAAGGCCGAGCGAACCCGCTGACTCTCGTTATACTCATAATCTTACCGGACTCTTAAATCAGGAAATGAGTGCATAATGAAAGCTTTTCAAAGAACAACACGCTTTTCGTCTTTCTCAATTCAAGTAAAATCGGTAAACATATAAAATCTGTAATATAATGCATAATGATACATCGGCTTACAGAGCCGCTTACAAGACTGACTTGTTACATACGTGACTCTGTCTGCAAAGTCTCTAACATAACTCAAGATACCATAACATAGATACTCGACTCGGCAAACTCGAGAGGAAATGGAGCTCGCCAATCTAGGCCGGAACATCTTCTACTAATATCCTCTACTCATCTGTATACACCTACGTGTGGCATGAAACGCAGCCCCCGAAGAAAGGGGGTCAGTACGGAATATGTACTGAGTATGTAAAGCACGGAATACAGTAAATAGAATCGTACTGAAGTAAAGAGTATAAAAAAATAGTACCGAACCAGAAAACCACAAGGCTTGCCTTTGGAACATAAACCATGCATGTCAATATCATATCCAATTCATTATGGGACTCCCGTGAGGGACTCGGTAAATAAAATCATCGTATCATCATGTCATCATATCATCATATATACATATACCGTACCCAGCCCTCTAGTGAGGGACTCGGTGAATAGAATCATCGCATCATCATATATATATATATATATATACTGTACCCGGCCCTCTAGTGAGGGACTCGGTGAAGTAATCACATATATACCGTACCCGGCCCTCTAGTGAGGGACTCGGTGGAGGAGATCCAGTCTCCATCATGTGTACATCATACTCGGCCCATCCTGTGGGCTGGCGTGTCACACCCTTAATCCGATAAGGTGTGATGGGCACCCGACCCTTACCTAGGGCCGAGCGAACCCGCAGACCTTCGTAGTACTCATAATCATACTGGGCCCGCAAAACATGACATAAGCACATAACGAATTTTTTTTTTTGAAAACGAACATGCCTTTCATCTTTGTCAAATCAAATAAAGCTAGCATCGTATGAAATCTGTAAACATATGAAGTTCGTAACATAATGCAGAATAATACATCGGCTTATATAGCCGCTTATAAACCGACATATCATACACACGACAACGTTCGCAAAGTCTCTACCATAACTTCAGATACCATACACAAGCACTCTGACTCGGCAACACTCCAGAGGAAATGGAGCTTGCCAATCCAGCTGGAACATCTTCTATTAACATCACCTACTCATCTGTGGGTACCTGCGCGGCATGAAACGCAGCCCCTGGAGAAAGGGGGTCAGTACGGAATATGTACTGAGTATGCAAAGCAGAAATTACAAAAAACGAAGTCATAACCGAAGTCAGGAGTACACAAGGTAAGCACAATAGCCAGAATACCAAAATGCTTGTAACTGACATACAAATCATACATAAGAGATACAAAAGACGGATATGATAATCAGAATGCCAAAATGCTTCGCTTTCTTTTGAAAAACATTTCTGTCTCATACATACGGAACATCAAACACATCATATGAGCTGACATTAACCGAATGCCGAGGAACGTACGGCCCGATCCATAAATAATACGATAATGCCGAGGAACGTACGGCCCAATCCATATATAATATATTAATGCCGAGGAACGTACGGCCCGATCCATATATAATATAATAATGCCGAGGAACGTACGGCCCGATCCATATATAATATAATAATTATAAACATACCGTACCCAGCCCTCTAGTGAGGGACTCGGTAAATCAAATCATATAATCATATTATCACATATCATATCACATATCATATCGTATCATCAGATCATCACATATCATATCATATCATATCATATCACATACGGTCCGTAGTGGGACCCGGCGGACAGAACGTGGTCGCCACTCCATCTGGGCGCCACAACACATCATACTTCGGAATATTATATACCTCCGAATACATCATACTCCGTATCACATCATGTATCATATCACATCATACTTCGGAATATAACATAGTGCGCACGATAACATACCGGCCCGGGACTCGGCGAAAGAGGTAATAACGAACGCACGAAAGCGAGAATCATAGGAAATCATATGCAATGCCAAACATTCACAAAGACTCAATAGAGTAATAAAAAACGGACCGTTATTTATAAGCCAAAACGATGAGTCAAATCGGACTTTCTTCCGAATATCACTCGGGAACATATCAAACCGAACTTCGAAACCATAGTTACGTATCGGAATCATAAGTATACGAATCATTATTTCGACTCAACGACAAATATATAATCATACTCGGGGTCGGAAAGGTAGTCATACTTGAATTCTTTCAAACGCCATCAGAATTATACAGAAGATCGCGGGACCCACGGACGAGCGTCAACCCAATCCGGGCCCGCCTACGAAAATCATAGTCATCATATGTTATCGAATCATTATTACAAACTCAAAAGATAAGTAAACTGATCGTACTTGAAATCGGAATAATAGTCATATCATATCCTTTCAAAAATCGTCAGAAGTACATAAGGAAAGTCACGGGGCCCACGGAGGGGTGTCGACTCAAGTCGGGTCCGCCCATGAAAATCATAGTCATTATACGTCATAGAATCATTTACGAGCATATCAAAGCCATCCGATTACGTACGTGAAAGTTACGGACGTTCGTAGTTACAAAACTCTTTTGAAAACAAAACTTTTTATGCAACATTTGCAAACCAATCATACAAAGACATATAAACCATAGCTTGACCATATAAGGATGCCAACATCAAGAAGCAAATAAGCATCGTGAACATGCTCAGACTTTAAGAATAGGATTTACCCCGAAGCTCATAACATATCATAACTTAGCCATATCTAAGACATGCTAAAAGAAGGAAAGGTAATCTTTACATACCTCATTTGCTTCCTAGGCTAATCCAAACTCAAGTCTCGGCTGCTCAAAATCTACAATAAGGTCATTAAGTACCAAACATTAGCCATAAGCACTTAAGAATCCAATCCCAAGTCATCACTGTATTTACAGAAATTTGGGCAGCATTTCCCCTATAAGTTCAACAACCTCGAGAATTCAACTCGGCCAATATTTTCAACAACAATACCAACAACCATATAAGTAACATCAATAATCGATTCAAAACGCATTCTAACATTAATAACCCTTTCGACACAATTCAACAACATTGCATCCACTACATAATGAAACCCGAAACCTCCAAGTTCAAGGAAACAACACAACACATTTTCTTCCTTCCGAATTCATGAACTACATTCATAATCCATTACTTCCATAAATTCAATAAACTATATAAAATTCCATAACAAGCCGCAAACAACTATAACTTCACTTTGAACCATTAAACTTTCATTAGCACCATAGAATCCACAACACAACAATCCAAACATACTAAATAAATTTAGTTCATTCCTTGTCACAAAACAGCCCATACTCACGCTCAACATCAACATACAAAATTTCATGAATTTCATCAATTTCTACACACTATCCCCTCCGTTTTAATCCGTTAAAATTCTAAATATACTCGTTAACAATGAAAAGGAACCGTATTCATACCTTAAGCGTGCAGCCCCCACGTTATCACTCTTCTCCTTGGTTGATTTTTAGCTCAAATTGAAGACAACGCATCGTACAACATGTCACGACCCAACCCCGTGGGCCGCGACTGGCGTCCTAGTTGGACACCCAAACGGATTTTCATATCAAATCGTCATATTTTGGCTTAACTCAAATATTACATTCACAATTTCAAACAGAAGTGGAACCAATGCTATTTTAAGCGGTCGCGCGTACAAAAATATCATATCAAAGTCAGATGGGCGGCGGAATGTACATCGCCAAACATATATACACATATATAGACATATGAGCCGTTATGGCCACCATAACAAACGGGACCGCATCAAGATGCAAATCACATACAAAACAAACACACATAGGACCCTCGACCCACATATATGACTACAGGCCTCTACAGACTCATAACAAAGACATATGACGGGACAGGGCCCCGCCGTACCCAGATAGTCCAAATATACAGAAGCATATACATGGCAAAAGCCTATATACCAAAAGACGGGCTCCCGGATCAAAAGGAGCAATCCAAGATAGCAGAGTGCGTAGCCTACACTGGTGGATCACCTGAACGTATATCTGTACCTGCGGGCATGAAACGCAGCCCCCGAAGAGACGGGGTCAGTACGAAAGAGGTACTGAGTATATGAAGCATAAAGTACAGAAATCCAAACCACAAATGAAATAAGAGTACAGAGAGAAAGTACCAAATCAAGTATCAAACCTATACCGAAAACATATGTATACAATGCAAATCAAAATCATGCATAGCGCTCAAGAACGTGGCCACCACCGACGCTAGTGCCACAACACGAGATACTCCGAAGGTTTCAAATCTCCGTACAACTCCGAACATAACACATCATCGCACATATCATATCATAAGCCATATCACAAAGATAACTCCATATACGGTAAATCCTACTTATGGCGAGGTCTCGAAAATCGCAACACAGCATACTACCGAATTTATCATAAGGCGCACGACCACAAAGCCGGCCCGGGATCCGGCGAACGATATCATAATAACATGCACGAGCATAGTAGTGAGAGACTAATGCAATTTACCCGTAAAACATTTGTAAAGACGTAGCATGGACATATGACGACAATTTTAGGCAAAGTATGTTTAAGTAATTGAGCAATATAGAATCTGTCTCACCAAGGTATTTCTACAATCGGATTCATAGTTCAAATACATATTAGAACGTACTCGAGTCATTAGAACATCATTCTTTAATAACTATAATCATACGCTAAAGTTTCTTTTCAACGTCATGCCAAATAAGTCGTATAGGACATTCGGAGGAGATCTTGGGGCTAGTGGGCCCACCTCGGTCAAGTCGAGGTGGCATGCATAATTTTACAAACATTAGACCCTATGGAAACATCTATGAAAGTTTCAAAGCAATCCGGGTTCGTATGGGAAAGTCACGGAAGTCTTAACATCTTTCCAACGAACATATGGAATATAATTCAATTATGCTGAATGAATAGTACCAAAAAATCAAACTCGGATTTCCGTGAGCAGAATTGCCCCCAAGACGCGAATCCAAGCCTAATACACCTAAGACATGCCAAAAGAAGGAAAGGGTGAGCTTTACATACCTGACGTGCGTCTCACGCTTACTTAAATTCAAATCCCGTTTCGCCCAGAATCTACAAATGGTCACATTTACCAATTGTGAGTTATAGATTCTAAGAATTCAACTTAAACTCATATTTGTCTACCGAAATTTCGGCGACCTCCCTATACATATAGCATCCCGAGACTTAGCTCGCCCAATATGTCAACAACAACAACCCAGCAATCTAACAACACCAACAATTCATTACAAAATACATTATGACATGAGTAGTCCTCTTTCCTACATAGTTCAACAACTTCCATTCCAACCTTCCGTTATCAACTAATATCAACATTATTCATATCCTTTAAGCATTTCAAGGTTATTCGAACATATTTCAATAGTATTCCAAGCAACATTCATGAATTCAAGTATTCCCGCCAATTCCATATTCTATCCGAAACTCCTACAAATGCGGCAAAGCTACTAAATCGCATTGTTTTCCTTTCAAACTCATCAACAACAACTATAATTGACATTTAGATTCTTACTTTCATAATTATATAAAAATCATACGAAAATCACATAATTTCCCATAATAACATACAACCAATTTCAATGCCATTTCGAATCGTTCAAGACTTATTTACGTCGTAAGCGTCATAACGACGCAACTAACACGCTAAATAAATTTCATTTCATCTCTCCCTTCAACATGGCACACGACCACACGCTCTCTCTCACACACACACGCCATGCACACACACACCACAATTCCATACTTCTCATTCAATTCTAATCATTATAACATACAAACTTGTCCCATAACATAAAAACATAGAAATCTTACCTTTTTCTTCAAATTTCAACTTCCCGCAAACGTGGTTCTTTCACTAAACCAATTGTACCACGTTAAAGAGCGTCTTGAGCTTGTTAAGAATTCAAGAAGAACAAGATTTTTGGATTGAGGTTGAAGACTTGGAATTTTTTTTTTCTTTTCCTAGGTTCGGCCGAATGGCCTTTAATTCTCACTGTCTCTTTTGTTTTGTTTTCTTGAAACTTCTAAGGATGATCACATATATATATATATACTCTCTTAATCAATTAAATGGTCACATGATCATCATGTGACATGGGCTTGGGCCAAGCATGTTGGCCGGCCACCCCATCTCTTGGGCCTCAATTTTTCTTTTAATCTTTGTTGAGCCCAATTAGCTACAAATCTTATTTTGTAATTTCCAGAAACCAATTTCGAAATTCCAATTTTTCCCTTAGCCTTCTCCGATGTCTTTGCGCCAATATTTTTTTCCATGAACAACATAGATATGTTAATTAAGATCAAAATATTGACTTATGACCTACAAGTCACATTTATTTCAAAATTTCCAAATAGGCGAAAACACGGGATATAACACAACACTTTTCTCTTCATGGGCTTCGGAATTCGAGGCTCAGATTTTGGTCAAAATTGTTTTTTTTTCTCTCCAAGGTTCTTCTCTCTCTCTTTCCAGAATTTTCTGGGTATTCTTGGTCTGAAAAATGAGAGGAAAGGGCCAAAATTAGACTTAAATAGGCATGGTCATGGGCCTAACCCGATTGGGCCCGGTTTGGGCCTAGCCCACTGACCTTTCTGCCTTAAAACATCCATATCTCCTTATCCCGATGTCACCTGTGGGCCCACGACCTATGGTTGGAAAGATAATTCAATTATCTACAACTTCTATCTTTGGTGTTTTCCAAATTCCAAACTTATAATACCGTTTCTGCCCCTCGAAGTCGGATCACCCGAAAACATTACTTAAAAATATTTGTTTGGAGCACTTCCACTTTGATTTGGCTCAAGGTCCTTCTTGAGTTATGTTTAACTTCACATATGTGATTCATATAAATTGTCGCATGTCCCAAAAAAAAAAATCTCGGTGTGTGGACCCCGCCTCGGCTTGCGAATAATCCGACGTACAAAAATACGAAATATAATCTTGTCGACGTGAGTTTAAATTATGAAGCAACAACATGATTGTCAATTTTTGGACTCCAATTTTTTTCTTAGTCATGGCCGAATGGCCTCTTGTTCTTTCTCCATGCTTCTTGAATTTTCTAGGGTGCTAAATGATGAAGATGACTTAATTAGTCATCTTTTGCCACTTATATAATTAACACGTGGGCTATGGCCCACCACACCTATGTATATGGCCATTTTCATGAAATATTTAGTTTTCAAAATTTTAATTCTAGCCCTTAATTTCCATGAAATGCTTAACTTTACATAATTCACTTTTAACCCAAATTTTCCTTATTCCCAATTTACCCTTAACACTCCATGCCAATGAAAAGATGAATATGCAACTTGTGCATTAACACAAAATCAACAAAACCGGAGATTAAAAGTCTTGTCCATAACTTGTCGCAACCAACTTAAAATAATTCAACGCACAAAATACGGGATATAACATGGCGCCATCATCACATCATCATATATATACCGTACCCGGCCCTCTAATGAGGAACTCGGTGAACAATGCAGTGAACTGTGCACGAATACATACCCGGCCCGAGACTCGGTGAAAGATGTAATAACAGCTCGCACGAGCAGAGTAGTGAGAAACCATATGCACATAAATCATCTTTTAAGACACGATAGTTAAGCAGACAAATCAACGCTCGAGTATCAAACGATAGTCGCACTTAGGACTCTTGAAATATCATTATGAAATATGTCACATAGCGTCACAGGGATCATAAACATGTATCAAGCCAATCCGAGCCCGCCTATGAAAGTTACGGGCATTATTCATTATAGGATTCTCTACGAACATATCATAGCAATCCGAGACCATATATGAAAGTTAGGGACATTATACGTTATAGAACACTTTAGAAATAACAACTCTTTATG
>NW_026713479.1:0-26957 GCF_029784015.1 Lycium ferocissimum | reverse complement strand
AAACGCGGTGTCCACAGAAGGACGTCGGTACGAGCAATGTCTTGAGTATGAGCATGAGTAACTGTGATAGGAGGATACAAAGCATGAATAGTAACAAGACGAAATTATGGAACATATCACGAGATAAAGAGTAACTCAGTACATCGGAGTGCCTTTGGCGAGTACCATGCATGTTGCTGCGGAACGTGGCACCGATCCATATATATATATTATATTGCTGCGGAACGTGCAGCCCGATCCATATAATATATTGTTTGCGGGAACGTGCGGCCCGATCCATAACCACATATCCCGCGTCCGGGCATCCCGCGTCCGGACGGTATCATCATATTATACCAAGTCGATCGTGGTTACACGCATATAACGCTCTCGCCCTTTCCCATATTCCCCATATACATATACATATACATATATCATATTCATATATCATATAAGTAGCATGCATGAGAGCCCAAAGAAAGTCATGTATCTATCGGAGTGACGTAAGGTCGGTAGCCTCCGATCATATTATGGATTAATCGTGGTCGCTTTGTCTCACCTTGGAGGAACGATTATTATAAGGTGGGACTGTCAATGAAGAATAGCTTCACGAGGAAATAGCTTCACGAGGAAACATAAAATAGAATCATAAGGCATCAATTCATATACTTTGAAATCCTTTAAAAAAAAAATAGTCATCATTCATGAATAAAATTGAGAAATCAAGAAATAGCTCAACATTCTCATATCGTCATTGAAATCATAGACTTGGAGCCTTTAAACATGGAATCATCATCATCATATTCATCGTAGGAAAATATTCTCATTTTTGACATCATCGTTGTCATTGTAAAACATATCCATCGTTGTTGTCATGAAAGCTTACGGAGTCATAAACCTTCATTTTGGAAAGATACAGACATTTCAAAATTCTTTCAAAAGTAGGTCGTTAGAACCAACAAAGGAAAGTCGTGTCGCCCACGGACGAGCGTCAACCCGATCCGGGCCCGCCTATGAAAGTTAAAGATTATTACTCGTTATGAAATCTTCTACGATGGTTTGACGATCCGAGCCCATCCCAGAAAATTACGGCGTTCGTAATTTCGGACTCGTTTAGGAACAAAATTCTTTTGAAAACAAAACTTTTGAAACAACAAAGTTATGTAAGCATTTATGAAATCGCAATCTAAGAATCATGCCTTTGAAAGAAAGGGACGAGCCTTAACATACCTTAGCCGCCTCTTAAGCTAATCCAAACTTGCGTCCCGACTTCTCCCGATCTACAATAACGTCATTAGGTATCAACCATTAGCCATAAGCACTTAAGCATCCAATACCAAAGTAACACTTTGTCTACAGAAATTTCGGCAGTATTTCCCCTATAACTTCAACATCCCCGAGAATTCAACTCGGCCAAATCAACAACAACCAAACAAACAATCATAATCAATAATCAATTCACAAAATGTTCAAGACAATCCAACCCAAATCTTACTTTGCCTGAAACTTTCAAATACCATAAGAACCATCACAATACATTTCTCTCTTCCGAATTCATAAGCTATATTAACAATTCCATACGTTAGCAACATCATTTTTCATTAATACAAGAAGCCATATTGAAATCACATTAATTCTCCAAAACAGCCCACACGACATTACAACTTCAACATAAGTCACTAAACTTTCATTCTCACCATATAATTCTCAACAACCATAGCCAAGAACACTAAATAAATTTGATTCATTCTTCCTTCACAAAGCAGCCACCATTCGGCCAACATACCAAAACCCATGATTTCATGAATTCTGTTCATTCCTTCACATTACAACATGCACAACCATTCATAATACAACAATCCAACATGCTAAATAAATTAGTTCATCACTTCCATACCATACTACATATACACGGCCACACAACAACATCCCTATTTTCATGATTTTCATTCATTTCCACACTTCACAACATGTACAAACATCTATAAAACATGTAAAGAAGATCAAAACTCACCTTCTTCCATTCACCTTTTCCTCTCGGCTAGGACTCCAAACTGCAACAACAAATGACTTTCTTGTTCCAACAACAACTCCACGTGATAGAGGACCTTCTATTTGGTTGAAAAGCTTGCAGAAACAATTTTTTTTTTCATGATCAACATGATAGGGCTGGTTCGGCCAGCAACCAGCCCTCTTGGCCGTTTTTTTCTCCTTCTTTTTCTTTCTTCATGTTTCTTGAATTTTCTAGTTGGACTAAAGATGAATATTTTGTCTTCCTTTTTCATCACATGCCTTTATATATATATATATATATATATATATATATATATAGGGGTGTATGGCCGGTCAAGCCCCTCCATTTTTCTCCAACTTTCTAGAATTTTCCCTTAAGTTGCAAAAGATGACTTTTAGTCTTGCATAGTCATCTTTGTCTCTAGGTATATCTATGGTCCCTAAAATATAAGGTGGACACATAGCCCCCCTTCATGGCTCACAACAATTGGCTAGCCATGTGTGGGTCCCACATGACCTCATGGCCACATGGCCATTCTTGGCTATTTCATGAAATATTTTTCCAAATTTTAGCCTCCAATGCTCCCTTATTCCAAATTTACCCTTAATACTCCATACCAATAAAAATGAATACGCAACTTATGCATTCTAGAAAAAAAATTATAACCTTGTCCTTAACTTCCCACCATTAACTCGGAATATTCAAATGTACAAAATGCGAGGTGTAACATCGATGATGATTATTCCATAATATAATCGAAGGTTACCGACCTTACGTCACTCCGATAGACACATGACTTTCTTTGGGCTCTTATGCACTTGCTTATATGATATATGTATATGTATAGGGGAAAAAGGGAGAGCGTTATATATGCATAACCACCTGATCTGTTAGTATAATATGACATGATACCATCCCGGATGCGGGATGCCCGAACGCGGGACATATGTGGCTAAATGGATCGGAGCCGACGCCTCGGCAACATGATATGTTCTATTTTATGTATACATGAACAAGAAATGTTTTTCAAAGAAAGCATTACTATGGATATATGTATATATGTATATATATGTGGATCGAGCACGTTCCGCAGCACTAAGCACGCATGGTACCCGCCTAAGAGCCACTCATATGTACAGGTCACTCTTTTATCTTATGATATACTTTATATTTCCATTCTGTTATTATTCCCGCTTTGTATCCCTTACTATGTTACTACTCATGCCTTACATACTCAGTACATTGCTCGTACTGACGTCCCTTCTTGTGGACGCTGCGTTCATGCCCGTAGGATCAGGTAGCCGATCAGACGATTCCATCGCGATGAGGACCTCCCCTCAGCGGCAGTCGGTACGCTCCATTGATCCGAAGCTTCAGTCCGCTTGGTATGCCATCTTGTTACATACATGGGTACGACAGGGCCTTGTCCTGTCCTTTCTACAGTTTGTACTCCATAGAGGTCTGTAGACAGTAATATGTAGTCGTGATGTTATGCAGCCTCGTCAACGTTTATTTTGTTGTACAGTATACATGTGGCGGCCAAACCGGCTCGCGCTGTTACTCTCAGGGTTTATGTTTATATGTATGCGTTGACCGTGAGTTCCCGGTACGGTGTCTTTTATGTTGATTGTTCGGGAGATAGTATAGCACAGTTACAGATCGTATATGGGCTCAGGATAGTCAGTGAGAAGTAGATGCAAGCATAGGGGTGCTTGGCCAGTAATGGTCAAGTACCTGTCGCGGCTCATTGGTTTGGGTCGTGACGACCGACCACACCGTTAACCCCTATGCTTGCATCTACTTCTCACCGACTATCCTGGGCTCCGAATATGTATTTATATGGTAATGGATTGGTTGTGTTACAGCCCACATTTTGTACGTTTGGAAATTTCAAGGTTGTCGTGGAAAGTTAAGGGCGAGACGACTCCCAAAAAAAAAAAAAAAAAAAATTATTTGCATGTGAAGGTCGTTATAAAATTATTTATGACTATTATTAGTATGGGAATATTGTGAGGGGTTGAGGGCGAAAGAGGAAGATTCGTAAAATGGCTCATGGAAATATTTGAAAAGGCTAGGGGCAAAATGGTCATTTCACAAGAATTCAAGAAAATTCCAAAAAGGGGCCATATTGGCCATGTGAGGAAAAAGGTATGGAAAAGAGATGACAAAAAAAAATATATAAGTCATCTTTTAAAGAAAAACAAAAGGAAGAAAATTCTAGAAAATTAAAAGGAAAAAGAAAGAGAGATCTAGAGAGAGGGGCATGTGCCCCTCACATGCATGCAAATGAATATATATAAGGGAGAGGAGTATTCATCTTTGGAGAGAAAAGAAAGAAAGCAAGAAAGAAGAAGAAAACAAAGGGCCAATTCGGCCAAGAAAAGAGAAAAAGAGAGAGAGACCAAAATCTTGTTCCAAAAAATTTGGCTCTTCATGTATTTCCGCTAATTTGAACGTTCTCTTCGACATGGTATAGTTTTTGAAGCAAGAGAATTACCCTTTCTTACAAAATCATAATTCTAGCCAAAAAGGAAGTTGAAGGAAAGAGGTAAGAATTCAATGTCACGACCCAACTCCGTGGGCCGTGACTGGTGTCCTACTTGGACACCCATACGTACCTACCTAACAAATCCGACATACCAAAGGGCTAATCCGCTCAGACATATATATAAGTCCATACAGATATAACATACGTCGCACGAACATGCATAAGCATACGTATATATACATACATAATCTGTACATAAGCCGTCGAGGCTATCATAACAGACAGAGTCGCATATCACACCTACTTACCCAGACAGTGATAACCCACACCCCACAGACATGTTCGCGTACCTAACATACGATCGAATCGAAGACGGAATCGAAGACGGGACGGGGCCCCGCCGTACCCAAATAGTCATATATACGATCATACGTACAACGAGGATATATACCAAAAGTAGCGAATCGATCAAAGGAGCTCTCCAAACAACCAGAGATCGTCAACCTAAACGGCGGCGCGTCGGTGCACACGCGACATGTAACACGGCCCCCGAGAAGCAAGGGGTCAGTACGAAGATGTACCGAGTATGTAAAGCGGAAACATAATATACATAAATATAATAACCAGAATCAGATACGTAAAATCGTAACAGACGAATAATACAGAAGTAGAGCGGACAGAATCGGATTCATACAGAGTCAGACTTACAGAGCGTACAGACTGAATCTTACGCGGAAACAGACTTACGGAGCGTACGGTCAGTTCTCGAGACGAACCCGATTCGGATGTATGGCGAGCGAATCGAGAATCCGGATCGACGTACGAAATGTGACGAACGAGTCATATTCCAAATCGGACATACATAATCGTAATGAACGTAATCATGCATGCGAGTCATAATCATATGCGGACGTACATATCGAAATCGATCCCGCGCGCACATACGGACGGATCCCGCCCTTTCATAAGGGACGCGGTAATGAACCCGCCCTCGTAGTACGGGACGCGGTGGACGTACGAATCGATCAAGTGCCATCCTCGCCGCCATCCCCATGATATCACATAATCGGACCATCATCGGGTCATATCGGATACAGACGTATCCCGCCCCGCACAATCCGAGGGACGCGGTGAACAATGCAGCCGAGGTGCACGAATTACGAACTCCGGCCCGGCGCGGTGAAGGAAGCATTGAGACATCCACGAAACGCATCCATGAGAAACCATATACACACGGACCGACATACGAACGTAATCAAACCGAAGTAGTTCGGAAGATAAGTCGATCGAATAGGCGTATCATATCGGAACGTAGTATCCGAATCGTTCCGCAGGTCGAATAATATTCGATTCGTAAAGACAAATATAATGCTCATTAGTTAGCGGACGTAAACATAATTAAAAGTTATCTACGAAAAACGGAAGACGAAAACGAATCGATTTGGACCTTACCGGGAGTTTCAGGGTATTGTGGGCCCACCTCGGACCCAATCATAATAAAGTATGTAAATTATAGATAATGAACCTTAGGGAGTCGTCCATAATCATTTTAAAGTGTTTCGACTCCATTTATGGAAGTTGCACAGTTATAGGTCAGTTTGGAAGAATTTGGTTCATTCTTACTGAATGATTTGGCGCTATTTTCAATCTCGAATTCCGAGAGGCAGAAGTACAATCAAAGCTCGTTTTCAAGCCCTCGATAGGCTCAGAACATGCCAAAGAATAAAGGGCAAGGCTTTACATACCTGGATTGCGGCTTACGCTCCTTAAATCTCAGTCCCCGTTTCGTCCAAAAACTGCAAATGGTCATTCTTACCAATTACTATTCATGCAAGCTAATATTTCGACTTGGGGTTATTCTTGGCTACCGAAATTCCGGCAGCACCTCCCCTATAAATGTGACACCCCGAGATTCAACTCGGCTCGAAATATCAACAACAACAACCAAACAACATCCTTAACAACAACAATCGAACTAGAATGCATTCTAACATGAATAGTACTACTTTCTTCATAATATCACAACTTCCATTCTAACTTCACATTTTCAAGCTAATATCAATATTTCCATACTCATTTACTCATTCAAGACTATCAAATACAATTCAAGAACATTTCATATTATTTCACAAATTATACAAAAATCCCACCGAAACCATAATTCGTTCAAAACTTCCAACTTCCACAAAACCATTAGTCTTCTATTCACTTCACAATGCCATAACAACATAATTAACATACCAAATAAATTCCACCAATTCCCCACATATATAGCACCACACGGCCAACATCAAATTTTCCAAAACAATCCAATTCATTCAACTTTCATTTTCAATTCATATTCTACAATAACCACAACTAAATATAACACAAAATTCAACACCAATTTCATACACAACCATGCACACACACACGGTTACATATATATATATACACACACGGCCTACTCACCACACTCACAATTCCATGCTTTTCATTCAATTCCACACACCATAACATACATATAACCTTCCATAACATAATAAAAACATGAAATTCTTACCTTTCCTTCACTTCTTCACTTGCCACCAAAGATGGTTTCTTGCCAAACCAATTATACCAACTTGTAGAGGCTCTTGCACTTAGTAATAATTCCACAAGAATTGAATTTTTGAATCAAGGATTTGGCTCCAAGGATTTTTCTTCTTTTCTTTTCCTCTCTAGCCGTGAGCTTCTTCTCCTTTTTTCTTGATTTCTTTTGATTTTTCTTGACAATTCTAGAGATGACCATGAATATTTATCTCCTAATTAAGTGTCACATGATAGGCACATGGAAAATTTTGCATGAAATTCTTGTGGGCTTGGCCTCCTTGGCCGGCCACTTCTCCAAAATTGGGCCTCAACTCCCTTATTTTTTTTTAGCCCAATAAGTCATGAATCTTAATTTGTAATTTCCGAGACAAATTTCCAAAATTCCAATTTTGCCCTTAGGCCTTCTCCGGTGTTTCCACATTCAAATCTCCATAATTGCCACACACTTACTAAGAAAATTCAAACATGGCCTCCTTTCTCATAAATCACAATGATTTCGAATTTTCCGATTATGCGAAAAAGCGGGATGTAACATTCAACCTTCTCTTATGTATTATGGATGGTTGTGCATGTTGTAGTGTGTAGAAGTGAATAAAATTTATGAAATATGGATGTGTGTGTGTGGCCGAATGGGTTGGTGAAGTGTTGGAGTGATGAGTTCATTTTATTTAGTCGATTGATTGTTGTAGTGTGAATTCTATAATGTGAAATGAGGATTTAATGATTCGAAACAAAGTTGTAATTGCTATGGAATTATTTTGAGAATGTGGCCGTGTGCTTGTGTAGTTGGCCGTGGATGTGTGTTGCATGTTTAGAGTAAGGAATCAATTCTAATTGGTATATTGATTGTTATAGTGTGTTAGAATGAATGGAAATCATGAAACCTTGAATGTTGGTGCTTGGCCGTGGTGTTGTGTGTGGGTTTTGGAGAATTAATGTGATGTTAATATAGTTTCTTGAATTGTGAAAATATTGTTGAAGACGTATGGAATTGTCGACATAGTTTACGAATTTGAAAGTAGAAAGTGTGTTATGAATGTTTCTAGTTAAGTTGGAAGGTTTCGGGTAAGATTGGATGTTGGTTTGGACATCTTGAAATTATCTATCGATATTGTTATTGTGATTGTTGGTATTGTTGTTGGATTGGCCGGGTTGAATTCCGGATTTCGTATGTTGGTTTGGGCCGAGCCATATTCTCGGGATTGGTGTATTTACGGGGGAGGAGTCTTTGAAATTTCGGTAGCTTATAAGTGAACTTGTAAGAAAAACTAAGGCGAACACAAGTCGATAAATCTAATGATCATATGGGTCCTTTTGAATGTACATAAGCAAGTTGGGATGAACAAGTATAGCTAGCAAGGCGGCGCGGTATGTGAGGCTTACTTTTCTTTTTATGGCATGTCCTAGAGCTAATAAGTTATGATATAATGTGTACTTGGGGTAATTCCGCTCCGATTTCAGTCATTTTATGATTCGATTTATGTCATATATAAGCATGGTAGTATCATTAAGTCGTGTATGTTTGATAAATGAGTAAGTACAAGGAGGTTACGTATCTAAAAGAGTTCGTAAGTACGAACACTCCTAACTTCGGTATGTTATCTCGATTTTGGTTCGAAGTGGGCCCACGATTTCCGACCCTCCCTTATGTGTGTACGTATGGTATCGGTGTGTTTGTCGCTTCTGATCCCCCGAAAGTTCTGTATGATTAAACGTTCCTTACTTCTGTAAATGATCTCGGATTTTTGCGTTGGAAAGTCTGTTTGATATGATAGGCTTTGACCACCTGATCTGATACGTCCTGGCGTTCTGACACGATAATTGCAACGTCCGGTAAGGATTGATCTGAAATTTGCTTTTGAGCCTCAGATATCGGTAAGAATATTCGTCTGTCGAGTCTGGATTTATGTGCATATGTTTCTCACTACTCTGCCGTGCAAGGCTCAATGTATCTTTCACTTTGCGTCCCGGCCAGGTTACGATATGTTATCGTGCGCACTACTACGCACCGTCGTATGTCATGCTCACTTGCGTCCGGGCCGAGAAGTTCGTTATCGTGCACCTCTATGCATTGTTCACCGCGTCCCTCATAGGCGGGCCGGGTTACGTTTTATGATATTATGATGTGATGTTATGGGGTGGTGGCCGGGATGACATTTGATGCGTCGTTCACCGCGTCCCGTACTAGAGGGCGGGTTACTTGCTACCGCGCCACTCACCGGAGGGCCGGGCTCGATATATATAAGCTACGGCGTTCGATTACATGCATATCCGATATATGATTCGACTACGCACGCGTCCCTCAAAGAGGGCCGGGATCCGTTATCCGCATATGGGTATGATACATTTTGATGCACTGCATGTTCCGTTCGCATATGAACACGATTTGTAACGATATAGATCCGTACGTATAGTCAGCACGGTACGTATGATCCGTCCTCCGGCATTCTCGTATGTTCCGTACGATCCGTAACGATGCGTCGTGCCCCTACGGCATTACGAACGTTACGTGGTCTCCACCGGTACATATGATGCGTCGACATTATGCTCGTTCGTATCCCCGATTATGATTTCGGTTTTTTGTCGGTATATTTACGTACGTACGCTCGGTTTACGAATACATTCGATATACGTCGGTACGTCCGAAACCGACTATGGATCTGTCGGACACACCTGCAGTACGTACGGATCTATTTGATGTGTGTCTCCGTACTTCCGATCCTAATTAAAATCCGGTAGGTCTTCTCGTACTCCAGGTGCCGTTACGACTGCGTCTGCTATACTACCCGTACTTACGGTTACGACTAAGGTTACATGCGTTTGCAAATACGTATTTCGAAAAGTCCGGTTATGGTTACGTCGGTCATACTTACCGTACTTCAGGTTTGACTATGATTTTGTTTATAGTTTTTTTTGGCTTTGCATACTCAGTACATTTTCCGTACTGACCCCCTGCTCTTCGGGGGCTGCGTTTCATGCCGCGCAGGAACCCACAGATGAGTTGAAGATGTCCCAGCATGATTGGTGAGCTCCAATTCCTCCTGGGCATTGCTGAGTCAGAGTATGTACGTTATGTCTTCTGGATGGTATTAGAGACTTTGCGAACGGCGGTGTGGGTATAGAATGTCAGTTGTGTGGGCGGCTTCATTAGCCGACGCCTTGTACAGTGTTATGTATAAATTTTTGTCAGATTACAGATTTTATTTGATTTGGTATGTATTATATTTTGGTATGAAAAAAAAAAAGATTTTACGTGTGCGATGAAGGTCTGCGGGTTCGCTCGGCCTTAAACCAAGGTCGAGTGCCCATCACGTCCCTCGGAAACTGGGGCGTGACAGGTTGTCATAGTGGTAAGTCAGTATTTGTATAACAGAGGAATTGATTAAATGTATCTCTTGATGATAAGTTCAGTTATAAGTTTGTGAACTAAACAACTTGAACGAATCAGTACAAAGGTAAGCAGAGGCACGAAAGATGTATGTCGGGTAAGGTAAGAATATTGAGGTGTGATTGAAATGCAAAGCTGAAGATTGAAAGGGAAAGTAAATAGGAAGGTATAACAGGGCAGATCGCTAAAGGATTAGGTACAGCTCGAGGTATGATATATGAGGTAAGTTTCGACATCTTTGTACTTTTACTTGAAATTGGGAGCGTTGTGTGGCTGAGATATGTCGTACATATACATTAGCCCTGTGAGGCATTGTTGGTATTTGCTGCGTGCAAGTTTTGGACAGTAAGAAATATAGAGGAAACCCTGCTAAAATTTTTCTAGAATTTAAAGGAGATACGATATAAGCTTGTAATATGCCCTAATGGGAAAAGATGTTGTGTAAAAAGTAATGGTAGGACGGGATTAAGTTAGGAGTATCATTGACAACTACAAAAGATGAGTTAAATGTTGTGGAATTGATAGTAACGATAATTATAAGATCAACATTGATATGGTAAAGAGAAATACTAGAGTAAATTAGGGAGACTGGTAGTACTAAAGCATGACATAGAAGAGAAAGGGTAACTCCAATAGAGTGTGATACTGAAGTATTGATTGGATGGATAAGCACAAGTAAAATACGACAAGTCCATTAGTAAAATAAAGTAACAGCATGACTGAGACAGGGGTACGAGATACGAAGGGTTATAACGAATGTGAGTACATTGGTGAGACAACTTATATCGTAAGCGTAATAGGGCTGATCAGAAAGAGTAACAGGTTAAGTATGCTTACTTCACGAGGTTTATTCTATTTTATAAGCAGGCTTGCGAATGAGATCAAGAAGTGGCACTCTATAGAGTTGATTATGATTAGGATATAATGAGAACGTAGCAAGAACTGTGATACAAAGTAAGTAAAGTATAACGAGGAAACGACTAAAGATGTGACATGTTCTATATGAATAAAGTGTGAATGCAAGTGTGAAACCAATAAGCGAACGATGGGGCAGTAGATAAGAAAGCTTATAAGACCTTGTTAGGGGAAAGTCCAACATAGAGGTTTCGCAATGACAGAAATGATAGCAAGCAAAAGAAAAAGGAAGTCAACTTGAAAAAGAAATTAGAGAAAAGTGATATGGCAAAGTAGTAACAGTTTGTGATTTGTATAACCGAGATCACGAGTGATATCTTTGGTTGGATGTAAAAGACCAAGACTACGGAAAGATGAATAACGAAATAGAACGATTGTTAGGAAAAGGATCAGCATAATAAGGATGAGAGGGGATGAGCAGAATGAACAGAATAAGTTTTGGAAGCGAAGAATGGATTGTATAGAAGTAATATATTCTAAAGGACAAAGCGGTACTGAGTTAAGAGTAGGATTCCTTGTGCGAGGAATAAGCGATTGATTATAAAACGGGAGGTAATAAGATAAATTGAGGAGGAAAGAGTGTAAAGGAATAAGTATGGGTATAGACAGAAAAGGAAATATGCGAAGTACGCGCGCTTAAGAAGTAGTCATATTATGAGAAAAGGAAGATGCATCTCCTACGAATATCCTATGCCAAGGCAGAACGAGTAAAGTATATAAAGGAATGAGTTGGAAAGAAAGATGCGGCCATAAGTTATGAGTTTACCATACGACGATAAAGAGATAAAGCAAGGCTATCATCAACAACAAATGCGATATGATAATGATTTGGTTTTGAAATCAATGTTGAGTGCAACACAAGAGTAGAAGAGTATGAGGCATAAGAGGTATTAGTTGTGCATGAGACTTAGATCCTTCAAAACAAATATGGCAGGTTTAAGGGAAAATGCATTTATGGTTATTATAAGTCGATTACGGGAAATAGAGGAATAACTTGAGATGGGAAGAAAAGGGAAATATGACGCTATAAGTGAACTCTGAGCATCGAAGAATGGGATAAGTGACATTACATGGATGGTACGGATAGCGAGATATACTACTATTTCGAGTATCCCTATGGGGTAGCAGTTGTTAATTGGAGCAGATGTAGACATTAACTCATAACTAACGGTTGAGCTAAGCAAAATACATCCTTGTTTGGATTGCTATGTTGGTTGTATTACTTGATCACAAAATTGCAAGATGAGTATGTTAAGACGTCACACATGAATTACTATAGCTATAAATTATGGGAAATGACATGAATATGATTCAGTATAATAAGGGAATTGAGGAAAGGGATACATGAATTCAAGATTGGAAGTGAGGTAATGGATTTGAGAATGGTATAAGTAAGACCCTTAAAGGTGGGGAAGCAAGTAAGGAAAATACAAGTGTAGAGATTGAAACGATGGAACCTAAGATGTGACAGATTTTGTTATATCCCGTATTTCTAAACATTGGGATATTCTAAAGCTAATCGCGACAAGTTAAGGATAAGACTATTTTGGAATCCGAGGTAGAGATTTTTAACCACCGATTTTGTTTAATGCACTAGTTGCTTATAAATTTTATTTGGTATAGAAATATTATTGGAGATTAGGGATTAATTAACCATGATTAGATTATTAAGTGGGATTAAAAAAGTTTAATTAGTCACTAATTAAGTTATAATTAGCCGTGTGGGTCCCACCCATGGCTTGGCCACATTTGATTGGCTCAAGCCATGAGTGGGACATGTGTCCAATACCTAGGCACCATATAAATAGTAATTTGATGACAAAGCAAACCATTTCATCTTCACCAAACTTAGAAACCTTAAGAGATAGAGAGAGAGACTCTCGGCCATGGCTGGCCGAGAATTGAAGTCCATGAATTGTTGATCAAATTTAATTTTCTCCAAGAAATTCAACTCCTTAGAAGGTGTGTAATAACGTGGAATTGATGTTAGGGCAACAAGAACAAGTATAAATTCAAGGCACAAGTTGGAACCAAGTTGGAAAGCCAAGCATTAAAGGTAAGGTTTAATCCCCTTTTACATGTGTTGTAGATGGTTTGTACGTATTGTAGTATGTAGAAATGAATAGAAATCATGGAATTATATATGTTGATGTTGAGGCCGTGTAGGGGCTATTTGTGCATGAAATGATGAACTAAATTTACTTAGTGTTTTTGGTTGTTGTTGTTGTGGATTCTATGATGAAATGAAGGTTTAATGGTTTAAGTTGGAGTTGTAATTGTTTGTGGGCTGTTGTAGAAGCTAATATGGTGTTAATATAGTTTCTTTCAACTATGTGAATGATGTTGTAACGTGTGGATTGTTGGTATGATTTGTGAAATTGGAAGAAAAGAATGTATTGTTGTTATTCTTGTTGAGTTTGGAAGATTGCGGGTTGTATTGTATGTTGGTTGGGCTGTTTGGAATATTGTACGGGTTGTCCGAAGTGTTCTCGAGTCTTGTTTCAATGGTCTCGGGTTAGCACTTAAACGTATGATCATTGGTGTCGGCTTGATTGTATGTGGTTGATTTGAATGTAAAGGAAATGTCGTCAGATTATTTAGGAAGGAGTTACTAACGTTAGAATGTGTTTAGGTATGATATTGACACGCACGATTTATGTTTCAAAGGAAAGCCCTGTGGTTTTCTGGTTACTGTACTAGTTTTCTATACTCCTTATTTCAGTATGATCCTGTTTACTGTATTTCATGCTTTATGTCACACCCTAGTTTCTGTTAGGGCGTGATGGGCACCCGACCCTTATTTAGGGCCGAGCGAACCCGCTGACTCACATAATACTCATAATCACGCTGGCTCTCAAATCATGACACAAATACATAACGAAAGTTTTTGGAAGAATAATATGCTTCTTATCTTTCTCGAATCAGGGAAAATCTGTAACATATAGAAACATATAGAATTTATAATACAAGGCGTAGCGACACATCGGCTTACAGAGCCGCTTACATAACCGACATCTTATACCCACGACACTGTCTGCAAAGTCTCTAACATAGAACAACCTGTCGTATCATAGTACTTTGACTCGGCAGCACTCCGAAGGAACTGGAGCTCGCCAATCCCGCTGGAACATCTTCTAATAATATCCTCAGCTCATCTGGGTGTACCTGCGCGGCATGAAACGCAGCCCCCGAAGAAAGGGGGTCAGTACGGAATATGTACTGAGTATGTAGAGCATGAAATACAATAAGCGGGATCATACCGAAGTAAAGAGTACTGAAAACCATGAAACTTGCCTTAGAAAACATTTATCATGCATATCAAAATCGTATAATTTTCATATTCATATATATACATATAACGTGCCCCGGCCCTCTGACGAGGGACGCGGTAAGTAAAATCATATCATAATCGTGTCTTCATATCATCGTACATATATACCGTACCCGGCCCTCTAGTGAGGGACTCGGTGAGCAGAATCATATCATAATCATGTATGCATGTCCATATACATATATATACATACCGTACCCGGCCCTCTAGTGAGGGACTCGGTGAATAGCGTGTCCCGGCCCCGCTAGCAAGGGACTCGATAAATAGTCATAGCATCATGTACCGTACCCGGCCCTTTCGGGACTCGGTCGTACCCGGCCCTTTCGGGACTCGGTGAGTAATCAAATCATCATATACTGTACCCGGCCCTTTTGGGACTCGGTCGTACCCGGCCCTCTAGTGAGGGACTCGGTGAATAATGCAAAGGTATGTGCACGAATACGTACCCGGCCCGGGACTCGGTGAAAGACATATTGAGCTTGCACGAGCAGAGTAGTGAGAAACCATATGCACATAAAATCATACTCACAGACTCAATGAAGTAGTCTAAACGGAATGTCATTTGCGAATCAGACCATAGTTATATCAAATATCTTTCGGAAACATAACATACATCATACGTAATTACAAATCCATAAGGGTCATAGTCATATTCGGACCATAGGGATCATAGTCATACGTCAAACCAATCCGAGTTCGCCTCGGAAAGTTACAAACTTAATTCACTTTAGAACTTTCTACGAACAAATCGAAGAGATCCGAGCCTTTCTACGTAAGTTACGGACATTCGTAGTTTCGGAATCATTTAGGGAACAAACTTTTCTTGAAAACAAACTTTTATGCAATCTTTGAAATCCATTCTTGCAAAAAACATAAAGACCATAGTTTGACTACATTAGGAATGTAAATATCAAGAAACAAATATGGATCATAAACATGCTCGGATCGCGAGAGTGGAATTACCTCGGGGTACGTGTCATAACTTACTTTTCACTAAGACATGCCAAAGAAAGAAGGGTGAAGCTTACATACCTCGATCGCTTCCTAAGCTAATCCAACTCAAGTCTCGACTCTCCAAGGTCTACACAACGTCAATAGATAGCGAATATTAGTCATAAACATCGAAGAATCCAATCCCAAGTCATTACTTTTTCTACAAAAATTTGGGCAGCATTTCCCCTATAAATTGGACATCCCCGAGAATTCAACTCGGCCAAATCATTATCAACAATACCAACAAACATAATAACAATGTCAATAATCAATCCCAAACGCATTCTAATATTAATAGCTCCCTTCATATAATTCGACGACATTCATTTATATTCAATTCAACTTCATGCATTCAAACTAATACCGACGATCGCATATACAAATACCAATCCAAAACCATTCAAACACGATTCAAGAACATTTCCAACAACTCGCACAATATTCCAAACAATCCTTCCAATATGCCAAGCCACCCGAAACCATCAATTTCCATAGGGACATCAACAACACATTTCGTTCCTCCAAATTCACCAACGACACCAACAATCCACACGTTTAACAACATTATTACCATAAACATAAGGGAGCATATTTAATTCACATTAGCTAACAAAACAGCCCGCACAATCACAACTCCAACCTTGAACCATTAAACCTTTATTTTACATCATAACATCCATAATGACATCAACCAAACACTAAATGAAATTTATTCATCATGCCTACATTAAACCACATATACTCGGCCACACTACACACACCACACTTTCATGAATTTCGTTCATTCCAACATACTACAACATATACAAATCATCTATGAGAACATGTAAACAAGATTAAATCTCACCTTCTTCATTCAACTTCTTCCACACGACTAGACTTGTTCTTGCAAGAAAGAGTGCCTTGCTTGCTTCAACAACCACTCCATGTTGTAGAGGACCTCTTAATTAGTAGGAAAGCTAGAAGAAACCAATTTTTCTCCTTCAATTTTCCATGGACCAAGTTCAGCCATGGCATGGCCGAATGGCTCCCATGGTTCTCTCTCAAAGTTTCTTGAATTTTCTTGAAATGGAAATGATAAATGCTTGCCTTATTTAATCATTCTCTCTATATATATATATATATATATATATATATATATATATATATATATATATATATATATATATATATATATATATATATATATAATATGGCACATGACCATGCACATGGCCGGTCATGCCCCCTCTTTTTTTTTCTCTTCTTGTTTTTTTTTTCTTTTTCTCCAAATTTCTCCAATTTTCTAGATTTTTCTCAAATTATAAAAGATGAATTCTTCGTTGTCATCTTTGCCCACATGTATATATTTAGCCTACACAAATATAAAATGAACACATGTGTCATTCCATGGCTTGAAAATATTGGCCAACCATGGGTGGGTCCCACGGCCACTTAACTTCTCCAAGAATTCCTACATAATAAAAATTTCCAAATTCCAAGTTTGCCCTTAGTATTGCCAATACTTTTATGCGACTTGTGCATTAAAACGGAATCGAAGATTACAAACCTCAACCTCGTCTTCCAAAATTATCTTGCCCTCAACTTTTCACGACTAGCTCGGAATGTCCCAACGTACAAATTACGAGATATAACATCCTTCCCCCCTTTAGAACATTCGTCCTCGAATGTTCAACTAGTCCTGCGGGGTCTCATAAGCACCTCGGGGGAGCTCCCTTTTATAGCTATCGCTTACAGCTCATTCATCGATTCCTTAGTCCACTGACTTCCCAAATCCTCCCATAACCGTTACATGAACTCGGACTCTTATAATCGTAACCTAAACATCTATGATTTTGCATCTTAATAACTCCAACGGATCCCAGGTACGGGGACTACGGGGCATAGTATCTTTTCCTTCTTAGAAATAGTTATCCCCCTGTTTTGGGTTCGATTGTCAGTTGCCCAATCATGCCTTAACATAAGTCAGTCTCTCCTCGTCCTTACTTAATCTCTTTATTTCCTGCACTCCACGCCTCCCACTTCTTTGCCTTCGCGTCCTTGGCCGGAATTTAACTAGTACCTCGCTCTTGCCCAGATTTTTTTCCATCATTGTAGTCGTAGCTATCCTCTTTATACCTGTTGCTCTTGGTCATACACTGTGGGGGTTGTCTGTAGCTTATCGGTTCGGGTTCCCGTTCCCTTGCACCTTCGTTACCATCCCTCAATTTTGCCATACAACTTTAAACATAGGGCCATGGAAATTCCTGTTCCCTTAGGATTATCTTATAACACAAATATTCGTATCTCCGACTCCCTTATGTTGGCGGTCCTTCCGTCTTCCGACTCATTCTACTCTACATGTCTTGCCCATACCCAAAACTCGCTTGTCCTATTTTGTCATATCTCGTTCCCTTCCTTTAATCGCTCTCGACTTCCTCACTCTCCCAACCTCTTGGCCTTTAACCTAGTGTAGAATCGCTATCCTTCATACTATCTCTTAAATTATTCAATACCACCCTCTTGTCATACTCTCTCCCTTTAAGCCTTCACCTTCCAATGTCAGAACCTTCAAGATCACTACACTTAATTCTTAGCACTACCTCGATCGTCGTCCTGACTTCTATCCCTTTGTTACTGGCTGTTGGATCTTACTAACTTGTCTTGGCCACGGAATCTCACCCATAGTCCCAGCATCCGTATCAATTATATCGTAGTGTCAGTTGTCTCCATTTTATACTCGCATCTTTCTCACACTCGCTTCCCCCCTTTAGGGGTATACTTATACTATTATCTCATTATACTTTACCCTATGCCCGCATTTTCACTCTCGATTAGGCAGCACTTTTATTCCGGCATTTTAATCCCCTTACCTTCCGTCTATTCACTTTCTTTCTTTTCCAAGTATTATTATATTAGAACCTTTCAAGCTTAATCCCGTAACAAAAACAAAGATCAATTTGCCTTGTAGCATTTGTACCATTTATACCCCCCTTTTTTTTTCCACTTAAACCTCGTTGCCCTGTCCGATTAGTGCCTTCCAAATACTGCCACGTTGATTATCGGAATACATATATCCGCTGATCTAACCATGTACAGGATATCCTGTGCGTACCTATATACACATATAGTCCCTACTATCTTGCTTACAAGATATCTCCCTACACTATTCCAACTCACCCTAATCCTAGAACTGTGATGCACTTTCTTCCTCTTTATCAGTCCAATTCGCCCCGTTCTGCGCGACCTTTTAGGGTTTCTGCCCACTCCTTAGACTCTTAATTCATCCTTAAGTCACTCTAACACCTCATTTACTGCTTGCGTCTGAATTTGTGGAACATCCAGAAAACTTCCTAGGGGGTCACCCATCCTAGAATTGCTCTCACCCCAAAGACGCTTAACTTCGGAACTGCGATGAAATACGACGCTTTAACGCTCGTATAACTGCGTCCACCCTACCGCATCACCTTTGTCACGTATTTTAGAGTAGGTCGAAGTCTTAACGGATTTCTAAACGTCCTCATAACACGTTTCCCTCCGAATTAGAAGGGTTCCTTAGTCTCCTGGCTTCGCAATTTCTAATTCAAGTTCCTTTAATCCTCAATATTCACGTTTCACCTCTAGACATGACTACTTTTCCGTCTTCAGACCTTAATGGCGAGGAATACACCTCGATTACCGTTACTTATAACTACTCGGTCATTGCCCTCTGGATTCTGTTCTCATTTACCTCATTCTTCGTCCTTTCTATATTCGAGTCTTTTACCGTCCCATCACTTCTGACACCTGGATCCTTAATTACGCGTGTCATGGTCTATTACTACACTGTTGTCTCGCTCCCTTCTTATTTCCTTCTCCCGATTACCCTTTCTTTTCTTACGCTCATTATCATTTCCACTGTTATATAACCCTTATTCCAGGCTTTCTTTACAGAACTTGATAAGTCTCGCTTATTCGCTCTATAGCTCACTTTTCCGTTTCACACTTACTTTTATATTCTAGCTACGTAGACCACGTCATAACTTTAGCCGCTTCCTCATTAGGCTTTACTTATTTCCATAACAGTCCTCGCTATATTCAGATTACATCCTGTTCGTCATCAATCCGATAATATAACACTTCTTAATCCTTTACCCTTTCTGGCCCACTTTATTCTTAACATCACACAGGCTGTTTTATCTATACATTCATACCCGTTACAATTCTTTTCCCCTATACTCTTGTCTTAATCGTACTATTACTTCTTTTACTATCAACTCGTCGTAATTCATCCCTACTTGTCAATTCAATCGGTACCTTAAATAACTCTCTGTTAAGATTTGCCAGTCTTCTCTAAATCATCCCTTAGTGTCATAAGCCCTTTTCAATTTCTCTGTACCATATCAACATCGACCTTATAATTATTGTTATCCCCGATTCAATAATTAGCTTCTTTCTCGGTGTCGGCCGTACTCGTAGCTTAGTCAATTTTTTTTTTCATTACTATTGACACGACCTTCCAAGGCATATTGCAAATCTATATCTCATTTTTGCTTTATTTCTGGGAAAATTTTGGCAGAGTTTCCTCTCTAACCGTTACTATCTCAAAACCTGCACACAGGAAATACCAATAATGCCTCACAGGGCCAACGTATATATATACATATCACATCATATCACAGCCACACAGGGCTCCCATTATCATCAACAGTACAGAAATAATAAACACACCTCGTATGCCCAACTCAAACAGCACCTGTTACACTTTCTTGTTTACTTTCCTTTTTAATCTTCAACTTATGTTTCAATCGTACCTTCATATCTTACCCGACATGTATCTTTCGTACCGTTGCTTACCTGCGTACTTCGCAGCTTCCATTGTCGTTAGTCGCTTTCTTCCATCAGTGTCGTTTCCCTGCTGAAGCCAAAGGTCGGTGTCGGGAATCTCATTTCCTATAACTTGGCTCTACAAAGACGATCTAAGATGCCAAAGAAGAGTAACCATCCTAGATGCCCCGTAGCCTCCTGTTTATAAATATGGCGCGCTTCACACCATAAACAGGACTCTACCGGACACGACTTTGCAGACAACCCCTAGGACGAACCGCTCTGATACCAATTTGTCACACCCTAGTTTCTGTTAGGGCGTGATGGTCACCCGACCCTTATTTAGGGCCGAGCGAACCCGCTGACTCACATAATACTCATAATCACGCTGGCTCTCAAATCATGACACAAATACATAACGGAAGTTTTTGGAAGAATAATATGCTTCTTATCTTTCTCGAATCAGGGAAAATCTGTAACATATAGAAACATATAGAATTTATAATACAAGGCGTAGCGACACATCGGCTTACAGAGCCGCTTACATAACCGACATCTTATACCCACGACACTGTCTGCAAAGTCTCTAACATAGAACAACCTGTCGTATCATAGTACTTTGACTTGGCAAAGACTCCGAAGAACCGGAGCTCGCCAATCCCGCCGGAACATCTTCTAATAATATCCTCAACTCATCTGGGTGTACCTGCGCGGCATGAAACGCAGCCCCCGAAGAAAGGGGGTCAGTACGAAATATGTACTGAGTATGTAGAGCATGAAATACAATAAGCGGGATCATACCGAAGTAAAGAGTACTGAAAACCATGAAACTTGCCTTCGAAAACATTTATCATGCATATCAAAATCGTATAATTTTCATATTCATATGTATACATATAACGTGCCTCGGCCCTCTGACGAGGGACGCGGTAAGTAAAATCATATCATAATCGTGTCTTCATATCTGTCACACCCTGATTTTACTAGGGTGTGATGGGCATCCGACCCCACATTCGGAGCCGAGCGAACCCACTGACTCTTATTACATACATAATTAACAATTTCAGAAATGATTTCCAGAACATAATTTGTTTTTTTGAACTTTCAATTCAACGGAATCTAAAATACATGGAATTTATTACATAATATAGAACGACATATCGGCTGATGGAGCCGGATACAAAACTGATGCGCTGAACCCACGACTCTTCGCGAAGTCTCTACCGTATACTCGAAAACATAACATGCATAATCCGACTCGGCACCACTCCAGAGCAAGTGGAGCTTGCCAACGCCGCCGGAACATCCCCAGAATAGTCCGAACTCGTCCGGTGTACCGCGCGCATGAAAACGTGACCCGAAGAACAGGGGGTTAGTACGGAATATGTACTGAGTATGTAAAGCATAAAGACCAACAAACAGAATCATAACTTGTCACACCCCAACCTTCGTCAGGGTGTGATGGGCACCCGACTCTCATCAGAGTCAAGCGAACCCGTAAACGTCAACTCAAATTTTTTTTTTTAAAACAAGAATTGAAAGTTGTAAATGAAATATCAAAATCGACGCGTAGCTCGAGGCATCTCAAACATGATATATAGATACATGCAACATAAAACAAGGCGAGCCGAAGGCCTCTGCCATTTCTGTACAACAAAATAACGGCCGACAAGGCCAAACAAGAACTATGACTCCCACGTTGTTCGTACTTCTATAGAGTACAACCTGTACAATATATAAAGCTATACCAAGACAGGGACAAGGGCCTCCTGAGCAAATGGAGCTGTCCGACTTCCATCTCCCTCTAAGAAGCCGGGTCCCCCGGTCGCGTCCCCGAACTCCGCGGGCATGAAACGCCCCCGAAGAAAGGGGGTCAGTACGGAATATGTACTGAATATGTAAAGCGAAAATAAATAGATAATAACCACCGCGCAATTTAAGAGGGAAGAAATCACATACAACCCCATACCTGCAACCTTCGCTTAAGAGAAGACATAAGTAGATGTACAGAGTCGCAAACAAGCCTTAAGTAAATAATCGCAATCCAACTAACAAAACCAGAATAAGTAATGTAATCTAGAACATTTCTCCTAAAGAAGTAATACAGTACATCACACGCGCCGCTTCCGGCAAAATAATAACAACAATAACAATAATAGCCCCTTCCGGCAGCCGCTTCCGGCTTGATATCAATAATGGCCCCTTCGGCATTGCCGCTTCCGCATAATAATGAAGATAGCCCGCCGGGCATTGCCGCTTCCGGCATAATAATGAAGATAGCCCCTTCGGCATTGCCGCTTCCGGCATAATAATGAAGATCGCCCCTTCGGGCATAATAGTAATAATAAAATTTCACACCCCCTTCGGAGTGGTTTTAAAAATCAGTTTTAATAAAATACCGCACTCCCTTCGAGTGGTTTTTGAAAATTTAAATAATAAAATATCACACTCCCCTCGGAGTGGTTTTGGAAGATTTAAATAATAAAATATCACACTCCCTTCGGAGTGGTTTGAAAATTAATTTTAAAAAAATCATTCAATAGTTAGGACAATAGCCCAAAAATTTCCTTCCATTGTGGTACAAAATAAACCAAGTAAAACGATAGGCGGGAATCCGGGAATAGTGGGCCCGCCCCGGCCAATGGAGGTGGCGTACATGGGACATGCCTAGCGAACCTCATAATATCATTAATAATTGGTTTGGGAGTAGTCGGATTGGATTCGGACAAGTTTTAGACATTTATGGCCAAACTAGTCAATTGTGACCTATTTGGTTCAATTCCATTGAATGAAAACGCTCCAACTTTAGGTGTGAATCCCGGAGATAGGATTGACCCAAAGGGTCGAAACCGAAGCCAGCACACCTAGATCATGCCATGAAAAGGAAATAGAAGGCTTTACACACCTTATTCGCGTCTTACGCTCGTCTGAGCTCCACTCCCGTTTCGTCCAGAACCTGCAAATGGTCACCTTTACCAGTTACTATTCATGAGAGTTAGCATTTCAATAATGAGTTCATACTTGACTACCGAAATTTCAAAAAGATTTCCCCTATAAATATGGCATCCCGAGATTCAACTCGGCTCGAATAACAACAACCAACCCAACAACAACATCAATAACTTCAACAATTACAATAGAACACACAACTAGTCTTCTTTTTAACATAATGCAATCGCTTCCATTCCGACTTCAAATTTCAAACCATCACCATCGTACTCACATTCACTACTAATCATAATCATTATAATACCATACGGAAGCGTTTCATAATATTTCTACAATATATATACAAAGTACACAAACTATGCAACTCTCCAACATAAGGCCATAATTCCCCCCAACACTTCCAAATCAATACAAACTTACATCATTTTTCCTCCGTTTAGATTATAAGAATCATAACAATACATCCAACATATCAAACAAAACAATTCATCACTATCTTTAATTCTTCCCTAGCCACGGCCAACATGCATATCTTCCAATTCAACACAACTCATTCAACTTTCATTTCCAAACTAAATTTCACAACATCCATAACTAGAATACAACATAAAATTAACTCAACCTTGCCTACACCACAACACACATACACGGCCATGCACACACTACACACCCACGGCCAAACTTCTTCCATATTCATCATAATTTCATGATTTCCATTCAACTTCATTAACTCTAACATCCATAAATCATCTATAACATAAAAGGAACAAGAAATTCTTACCTTATTCTTCAAATTTCACTTTGCCGCAAACGTCGTTCTTTTGCTTAACTAATTATATCACGTTGAAGAGCGTCTTGAGCTCGCTACTAATTCAAGAAAAACAAGATTTTTGGATGAAGCCAAAGGACTTGGAAATTTTTTTTCTTTCTTCTTCTTCTTTTTCTCTTGGAGCCGAGAGCTCTTCTCTTTTTTTTCTCTTCTTTTCTTTTAATTTCTTGAAGTTTCTTAAGGCTTATCCCTTTATATAATTAATCATGTGATTAATTACATGGGTTGGGCCAAGGCCACCTTATGGCCGGCCACCCCCTCCTTTTGGGCCTCTCTTTTTCTTATTTTTTTTTTTAGCCCAATAGCTTAGAAATCATATTTTGCAATTTCCCGAAACAAATTTCCGAGATTCCAATTTTGCCCTTGGCCCTCTCCAATGTTCTCGTGTCAGCACTTTCCATAAGTGACAACATACACTTCACGTAAAATCAAAGCATGACCTTATTCTTACAAATCACAATTATGTCCAAATTTCCCGAACGTGCAAAAACACGGGATGTAACATAACTGAACAGAATCATAACTGAACAGAGGGTACAGAACATAAATGCAATAGACGGAGTATCAGAAATGCTTACTCATGAAACATAGGCAAATGCATAACAGAAAACATGCCATAGCCGGTCCCCATCATGAGACTCGGCAAACAGAAAGTGGTCGCCCCCCCGACGCTGGCGCCACAACATATCATATCAGATCAGAAATGTGCACATATCATAACATATCAGATGGCCATATCATATCATATCATATCAGAGTGTGTACATGGCACATCATACACCACAACCCATGTACATATATACCTGCCCCCTCACACCGAGGCACGGCGAACAATGCAGAGGAATACGCGTGATAACATATCCTGGCCCGGGCTCAGTGAAGGAAACATTGAGGCATCCACGAGTGGAGTAGTGAGAAACTTATGCATCATAAAATATTTACAAAGACTCGACAGAATAATCCGAGCGGCAGGTCATTTAGGAAGGAAATCAGACGATAGTCATAGCACGTACCTTTCGGATGCCGCGGGGAATTATATCAAATTAAAACTTCTGGGATTATTTGTGCATGTCAAAGTACAAAACATTTACAAGAACTCGATAGCATAGTTCAGATGACAAATCATATAAAAGAAATTGAGCGATAATCATAGTATATGTCTTTCAGATATCGCGATGGTTCATGTCATAGTATTCTTTCCGAAACCGTTGCATATCTCGAAGTATGTATAAGACTCATTAAAATATTTAAAGCAATTGTCACTTAGTAGTTAGAAGAGTAATTAAGAGTTTCCTTTGGTTTCTTGTTCAAAAATAAGCCAAACGGAACAATAAAGAAAAATTCAGGAATAGCGGGCCCACCTCGGGTCAAATGAGGTGGCGAACATAACTCATGTATTTTAAACTTCATGACGTCACTTATGAGGGTTTTAAGGTAATAGGATTTCATTTACACAAATCCTAGAGGTTTAGTCAGCTTTTCTAAGTATTTGCAACCTAATTAGTTCAATTCCACTGAATGAAAAAGGGGCGATTTCGGACGTAGATTCCGAAGAGTAGAGTTGTCCCCGAGGTCCAAATTCAAACCTATTATATCTAGGACATGCCAAGAGAAAGAATAGGAGAGCTTTACATACCTTTCTTGCTTGTTAAGCTCGTCAAGACTCCAATCCCGTTTCGTCAAAATCCTACAAATGGTCACATTTACCAGTTACTATTCATGAGGTTCAAACTTCCAGCTTGGGTTTAGTATTTGCCTACCGAAATTTCGGCAGCATCTCCCCTATAAATATGACAGCCCCGAGATTCAAACTCGGCCAAAACAACAACAACCATACCAACAACAATATATAACAACATCAACAATCGACTAGGAACGCATTCTAGTGCAAATAGTCTTATTTTCCAAATAATGCAACAACTCCAAATCCAACTTTACACTTACAAACCAATATCAATATGTTCATATTCACATACTAATTTAGGATCATTCAAACATAGTCCAAGGTCATTCTAAGCAATCTATCTAATATTCAACATAACCATTATTTTCCACACTCCGTCCGAAATCTTCCAACTTTCATTAAACATTCACAACACGCTTCCTACTTACAAATTCATAATCAAAAACATCAATCCACACTTTAACATTTTCATTTCTATGACGTCATAAAATTATACTAACATGCCATATTTTCCCACAATCAATTTCAATGCCAACTTAAGCCATTTACCTTTCTTTCACCATATAAGGATCAAAACAACACAATTAACATACCAAACGAAATTAATTCATTTCCATTTCATTAGCCATATACCATACGGCCAACACTCAATTTACAACTTCTACCCAATTTCCATTCAACTTTCATTTTCAATGTTGTTATATCCCGCGTTTTATGCAATCGGATAATTCAAGACAATCGCGGGAAGACAATAAGCAAGGCCACATTTTATTTTGTTTGGCATATGAGTTGCTTATGAAAAATTTAGAAGTGGAAATAATGTGGAAGGCTAAGGGTAAAATGGTAATATTAAGAAAAGTTGAGGGGCAAAACGGGAATTTTGCAGGAGGGTTCATGGAAGTTCCAAAAGAGGCCATATTGGCCATGTGATGAAATAAGGGGCTAAGATGACAAAATAGGTCATCTTTTGTTTTAAGAAAAAAATGAAAAGGAGGAATTTTCTAGAAAAAGAAGGAAAGGGGTTATGTGAT